>NW_027487529.1:0-14772 GCF_050908995.1 Andrena cerasifolii | reverse complement strand
TTCAAAATGTTTTTAATTTTTTTTAATTTTTTAAAATTTTTAAATTTTTTTAAATTTTCTTATATTTTTTTTTCAATTTTTAAAAATTTTTAAAATTTTTTAAAACTTTTTTTTAAATTTTTTTTTTAATTTTTTAAATTTTTTTTTAATTTTTTTTTATTTTTTTTAATTTTTGAAAATTTTTCTAAATTTTTTTTTAATTTTTTAAAAGTATTATTTTTTTATTTCAAAAATGTTTTTAATTTTTTTAATTTTTTCAAATTTTAAATTTTTTTTAATTTTTTTAAAATTTTCTTATATTTTTTTTAATTTTTAAATTTTTTTTTAATTTTTAAAAATTCTTAAAAAATTTTAAAATTTTTTTTTTTAATTTTTTTTAAATTTTTATTTTAATTTTTTTTCAATTTTTAATTTTTTTTAAAAATTATTTATATTCTTTTAATTTTTTTAATTTAAATTTTTTATTTAATTTTTAAATTTTTTTTTAACTTTAAAATTTTTTTTAATTTTTAAATTTTTTTATAATATTTAAATTTTTTTTTAATTTTTAATATTTTTTTAATTTTAAAATTTTTTTTTAATTTTAAATTTTTTTTTAATTTTTAAATTTTTTTTAATTTTTAAAATTTTTTTTTAATTTTTAAATTTTTTTTTAATTTTTGAAAATTTTTCTAAATTAATTTTTCTAAATTTTTTAAAATTTTTTTTAAAAGTATTATTTTTTTATTTCAAAAATGTTTTTAATTTTTTTTAATTTTTCAAATTTTTAAATTTTTTTTTAATTTTTAAATTTTTTTTTTATGTTTTAAAATTTTTTTTTAATTTTTAAAATTTTTTTTATTTTTTTTTAATTTTTGAAAATTTTTCTAAATTTTTTTAAAAATTTTTTTAAAAGTATTATTTTTTTATTTCAAAAATGTTTTTAATTTTTTTTAATTTTTTCAAATTTTAAAATTTTTTTTAAATTTTCTTATATTTTTTTTAATTTTTAAAATTTTTTTTTAATTTTTAAAAATTTTTAAAATTTAAAAAAAAATTTTTTTAACATTTTTTTTTAAATTTTTATTTTAATTTTTTTTTAATTTTAAATTTTTTTTTAAAATTATTTATATTCTTTTAATTTTTTAATTTTTTTAATTTTTAAAATTTTCTTTAATTTTTAAATTTTTTTTTAACTTTAAAATTTTTTTTTAATTTTTAAAATTTTTTTTTAATTTTTAAATTTTTTTTATAATTTTTAAAATTTTTGTTTTAATTTTTAAATTTTTTTTATTTTTTTTAATTTTTGAAAATTTTTCTAAATTTTTTTTTTAATTTTTTTAAAAGTATTATTTTTTATTTCAAAAATGTTTTTAATTTTTTTAATTTTTTCAAATTTTTAAATTTTTTTTTAAACTTTCTTATATATTTTTTTTAATTTTTAAAATTTTTTTAATTTTTAAATATTTTAAAAAATTTTAAAATTTTTTTTAACATTTTTTTTAAAATTTTTATTTTAATTTTTTTTAATTTTTAAATTTTTTTTTTAAATTATTTATATTCTTTTAATTTTTTAAATTTTTTTAATTTTTTTAATTTTTTAATTTTTGAAATTTTTAAAAAATTTAAAAATTTTTTTTAACATTTTTTTTTAAATTTTTATTTTAATTTTTTTTTAATTTTTAATTTTTTTTTTTAAAAATTATTTATATTCTTTTAATTTTTTTTAATTTAAATTTTTTAAATTTTACATTTTTTTAACTTTACAATTTTTTTTTTAATTTTTAAAATTTTTTTTTAATTTTTAAATTTTTTTTTAATTTTTAAATTTTTTTATTTTTTTTAATTTTTCAAAATTTTTCTAAATTTTTTAAAAATTTTTTAAAAGTATTATTTTTTTATTTCAAAAATGTTTTTAATTTTTTTTAATTTTTTCAAATTTTTAAATTTTTCTTAAATTTTCTTAATTTTTTTTAACTTTAAAATTTTTTTAACTTTAAATTTTTTTTTATTTTTTAAAATTTTTTTTTAATTTTTAAATTTTTTTTTTAATTTTTAATTTTTTTTATTTTTTTTTTAATTTTTAAAAATTTTTCTAAATTTTTTTAAAATTTTTTTAAAAGTATTATTTTTTTATTTCAAAAATGTTTTTAATTTTTTTTAATTTTTTCAAATTTTTAAATTTTTCTTAAATTTTCTTATATTTTTTTTAATTTTTACAAATTTTTTAAAATTTCTTAAAATTTTTTTTAAAATTTTTATTTTAATTTTTTTTTTTAATTTTAAATTTTTTTTTAAAATTATTTATATTCTTTTAATTTTTTAAATTTTTTTAATTTTTTTAATTTTTAAAATTTTCTTTAATTTTTAAATTTTTTTTTAACTTTAAAAAATTTTTTTTAATTTTTAAATTTTTTTTTATGTTTTAAAATTTTTTTTAATTTTTAAAATTTTATTTATTTTTTTTTAATTTTTGAAAATTTTTCTAAATTTTTTTTAAAAATTTTTTAAAAGTATTATTTTTTTATTTCAAAAATGTTTTTAATTTTTTTTAATTTTTACAAATTTTTTAAAATTTTTTAAAATTTTTTTTTAAATTTTTTTTAAAATTTTTATTTTAATTTTTTTTTTAATTTTAAAATTTTTTTTTTAAATTATTTATATTCTTTTAATTTTTTAAATTTTTTTAATTTTTTTAATTTTTTTAATTTTTGAAATTTTTAAAAAATTTTAAAATTTTTTTTTAACATTTTTTTTTAAATTTTTATTTTAATTTTTTTTTAATTTTTAATTTTTTTTTTAAAAATTATTTATATTCTTTTAATTTTTTTTAATTTAAATTTTTTTAAATTTTTACATTTTTTTAACTTTACAATTTTTTTTTTAATTTTTAAAATTTTTTTTTAATTTTTAAATTTTTTTTTTAATTTTTAAATTTTTTTATTTTTTTTTAATTTTTCAAAATTTTTCTAAATTTTTTAAAAATTTTTTAAAAGTATTATTTTTTTATTTCAAAAATGTTTTTAATTTTTTTTTAATTTTTTCAAATTTTTAAATTTTTCTTAAATTTTCTTAATTTTTTTTAACTTTAAAATTTTTTTAACTTTAAATTTTTTTTTAATTTTTAAAATTTTTTTTTAATTTTTAAATTTTTTTTTAATTTTTAATTTTTTTTATTTTTTTTTTAATTTTTAAAAATTTTTCTAAATTTTTTTAAAATTTTTTTAAAAGTATTATTTTTTTATTTCAAAAATGTTTTTAATTTTTTTTAATTTTTTCAAATTTTTAAATTTTTCTTAAATTTTCTTATATTTTTTTTAATTTTTACAAATTTTTTAAAATTTCTTAAAATTTTTTTTTTAAATTTTTTTTAAAATTTTTATTTTAATTTTTTTTTTTAATTTTTAAATTTTTTTTTAAAATTATTTATATTCTTTTAATTTTTTAAATTTTTTTAATTTTTTTAATTTTTTTAATTTTTAAAATTTTCTTTAATTTTTAAATTTTTTTTTAACTTTAAAAATTTTTTTTAATTTTTAAATTTTTTTTTATGTTTTAAAATTTTTTTTTTAATTTTTAAAATTTTATTTATTTTTTTTTAATTTTTGAAAATTTTTCTAAATTTTTTTTAAAATTTTTTTAAAAGTATTATTTTTTTATTTCAAAAATGTTTTTAATTTTTTTTAATTTTTACAAATTTTTTAAAATTTTTTAAAATTTTTTTTTTAAATTTTTTTTTAAATTTTTATTTTAATTTTTTTTTTAATTTTAAAATTTTTTTTTTAAATTATTTATATTCTTTTAATTTTTTAAATTTTTTTAATTTTTTTAATTTTTTTAATTTTTGAAATTTTCTTTAATTTTTAAATTTTTTTTTAACTTTAAATTTTTTTTTTAATTTTTAATTTTTTTTTATGTTTTAAAATTTTTTTTTAATTTTTAAAATTTTTTTTATTTTTTTTTAATTTTTGAGAATTTTTCTAAATTTTTTTTAAAATTTTTTTAAAAGTATTATTTTTTTATTTCAAAAATGTTTTTATTTTTTTTTAATTTTTTCAAATTTTTAAATTTTTTTTAAATTTTCTTATATTTTTTTTTAATTTTTAATTTTTTTTTTAATTTTTAAAAATTTTTTAAAATTTAAAAAAATTTTTTTTAACATTTTTTTTTAAATTTTTATTTTAATTTTTTTTTTAATTTTTAAATTTTTTTTTTAAAATTATTTATATTCTTTTAATTTTTTTAATTTTTTTAATTTTTAAAATTTTCTTTAATTTTTAAATTTTTTTTTAACTTTAAAATTTTTTTTTAATTTTTAAAATTTTTTTTTAATTTTTAAATTTTTGTTATAATTTTTAAAATTTTATTTTTAATTTTTAAAATTTTTTTTTATTTTTTTTTAATTTTTGAAAATTTTTCTAAATTTTTTTTTAATTTTTTTAAAAGTATTATTTTTTTATTTCAAAAATGTTTTTTAATTTAAAAATTTTTTTTTTAATTTTTATTTTTCTTTTTTTTAATTTTTTTTTAATTTTTAAAATTTTCTTAAAACTTTTTTTTTAATTTTTTAAACAAAATTTTTTAATTTGTTTAAAATTTTTTTTTAAATTTTCTTATATTTTTTTTCAATTTTTAAAATTTTTTTAAAATTTTTTAAAACTTTTTTTAAAATTTTTTTTTTTAATTTTTAAAATTTTTTTTTTAATTTTTTTTTTATTTTTTTTTTAATTTTTGAAAATTTTTCTAAATTTTTTTTTAATTTTTTTAAAAGTATTATTTTTTATTTCAAAAATGTTTTTAATTTTTTTTAATTTTTTCAAATTTTTAAATTTTTTTTAATTTTTTTAAAATTTTCTTATATTTTTTTTTTAATTTTTAAATTTTTTTATAATATTTAAAAATTTTTTTTAATTTTTAACATTTTTTTTAATTTTAAATTTTTTTTTTTAATTTTTAAATTTTTTTTTTAATTTTTAAATTTTTTTATTTTTTTTTTAATTTTTGAAAATTTTTCTAAATTTTTTTAAAATTTTTTAAAAGTATTATTTTTTTATTTCAAAAATGTTTTTAATTTTTTTTAATTTTTTCAAATTTTTAAATTTTTCTTAAATTTTCTTAAATTTTTTTTAACTTTAAAATTTTTTTTAACTTTAAAATTTTTTTTTAATTTTTAAATTTTTTTTTATGTTTTAAAATTTTTTTTTAATTTTTAAAATTTTTTTTATTTTTTTTTAATTTTTGAAAATTTTTCTAAATTTTTTTTAAAATTTTTTTAAAAGTATTATTTTTTTATTTCAAAAATGTTTTAAATTTTTTTTAATTTTTTCAAATTTTTAAATTTTTTTTAAATTTTCTTATATTTTTTTTTAATTTTTAAAATTTTTTTTTAATTTTTAAAAATTTTTTTAACTTTAAAATTTTTTTTTAATTTTTAAATTTTTTTTTTAATTTTTAAATTTTTTTTATAATTTTTAAAATTTTTGTTTTAATTTTTAAATTTTTTTTTTATTTTTTTTTAATTTTTGAAAATTTTTCTAAATTTTTTTTTTAATTTTTTTAAAAGTATTATTTTTTATTTCAAAAATGTTTTTAATTTTTTTAATTTTTTCAAATTTTTAAATTTTTTTTTAAACTTTCTTATATATTTTTTTTAATTTTTACAAATTTTTTAAAATTTCTTAAAATTTTTTTTTTAAATTTTTTTTAAAATTTTTATTTTAATTTTTTTTTTAATTTTTAAATTTTTTTTTTAAATTATTTATATTCTTTTAATTTTTTAAATTTTTTTAATTTTTTTAATTTTTTTAATTTTTAAAATTTTCTTTAATTTTTAAATTTTTTTTTAACTTTAAAAATTTTTTTTAATTTTTAAATTTTTTTTTATGTTTTAAAATTTTTTTTTTAATTTTTAAAATTTTATTTATTTTTTTTTAATTTTTGAAAATTTTTCTAAATTTTTTTTAAAATTTTTTTAAAAGTATTATTTTTTTAGTTCAAAAATGTTTTTAATTTTTTTTAATTTTTGAAAATTTTTTAAATTTTTTTTTAAATTTTTTTAAAAGTATTCTTTTTTATTTCAAAAATGTTTTTAATTTTTTTTAATTTTTTAAAATTTTTAAATTTTTTTTAAATTTTCTTATATTTTTTTTTCAATTTTTAAAAATTTTTTAAAATTTTTTAAAACTTTTTTTTAAATTTTTTTTTTTAATTTTTTAAATTTTTTTTTAATTTTTTTTTTAATTTTTTTTAATTTTTGAAAATTTTTCTAAATTTTTTTTTTAATTTTTTTAAAAGTATTATTTTTTTATTTCAAAAATGTTTTTAATTTTTTTTAATTTTTTCAAATTTTTAAATTTTTTTTAATTTTTTTAAAATTTTCTTATATTTTTTTTTAATTTTTAAATTTTTTTTTAATTTTTAAAAATTCTTAAAAAATTTTTAAATTTTTTTTTTTAATTTTTTTTTAAATTTTTATTTATTTTAATTTTTTTTCAATTTTTAATTTTTTTTTAAAAATTATTTATATTCTTTTAATTTTTTAATTTAAATTTTTTATTTAATTTTTAAATTTTTTTTTAACTTTAAAATTTTTTTTAATTTTTAAATTTTTTTATAATATTTAAATTTTTTTTTTATTTTAATATTTTTTTTAATTTTAAAATTTTTTTTTTAATTTTTAAATTTTTTTTTAATTTTTAAATTTTTTTTTAATTTTTAAAATTTTTTTTTAATTTTTAAATTTTTTTTTAATTTTTGAAAATTTTTCTAAATTTTTTAAAATTTTTTTTAAAAGTATTATTTTTTTATTTCAAAAATGTTTTTAATTTTTTTTAATTTTTTCAAATTTTTAAATTTTTCTTAAATTTTCTTATATTTTTTTAATTTTTACAAATTTTTTAAAATTTTTTAAAATTTTTTTTTTAAAAATTTTTTAAAATTTTTTAAAACTTTTTTTTAAATTTTTTTTTTTATGTTTTAAAATTTTTTTTTTAATTTTTAAAATTTTTTTTATTTTTTTTTAATTTTTGAAAATTTTTCTAAATTTTTTTAAAAATTTTTTTAAAAGTATTATTTTTTTATTTCAAAAATGTTTTTAATTTTTTTTAATTTTTTCAAATTTTAAAATTTTTTTTAAATTTTCTTATATTTTTTTTAATTTTTAAAATTTTTTTTTAATTTTTAAAAATTTTTTAAAATTTAAAAAAAATTTTTTTAACATTTTTTTTTAAATTTTTATTTTAATTTTTTTTTAATTTTTAAATTTTTTTTTAAAATTATTTATATTCTTTTAATTTTTTTAATTTTTTTAATTTTTAAAATTTTCTTTAATTTTTAAATTTTTTTTTAACTTTAAAATTTTTTTTTAATTTTTAAAATTTTTTTTTAATTTTTAAATTTTTTTTATAATTTTTAAAATTTTTGTTTTAATTTTTAAATTTTTTTTTATTTTTTTTTAATTTTTGAAAATTTTTCTAAATTTTTTTTTTAATTTTTTTAAAAGTATTATTTTTTATTTCAAAAATGTTTTTAATTTTTTTAATTTTTTCAAATTTTTAAATTTTTTTTTAAACTTTCTTATATATTTTTTTTAATTTTTAAAATTTTTTTTAATTTTTAAATATTTTTAAAAAATTTAAAAATTTTTTTTTAACATTTTTTTTTAAAATTTTTATTTTAATTTTTTTTTAATTTTTAAATTTTTTTTTTAAATTATTTATATTCTTTTAATTTTTTAAATTTTTTTAATTTTTTTAATTTTTTTAATTTTTGAAATTTTTAAAAAATTTAAAATTTTTTTTTAACATTTTTTTTTAAATTTTTATTTTAATTTTTTTTTAATTTTTAATTTTTTTTTTAAAAATTATTTATATTCTTTTAATTTTTTTTAATTTAAATTTTTTTAAATTTTTACATTTTTTTAACTTTACAATTTTTTTTTTAATTTTAAAATTTTTTTTTAATTTTTAAATTTTTTTTTTAATTTTTAAATTTTTTTATTTTTTTTTAATTTTTCAAAATTTTTCTAAATTTTTTAAAAATTTTTTAAAAGTATTATTTTTTTATTTCAAAAATGTTTTTAATTTTTTTTAATTTTTTCAAATTTTTAAATTTTTCTTAAATTTTCTTAATTTTTTTTTAACTTTAAAATTTTTTGAACTTTAAATTTTTTTTATTTTTTAAAATTTTTTTTTAATTTTTAAATTTTTTTTTAATTTTTTTTAATTTTTTTTATTTTTTTTTAATTTTTAAAAATTTTTCTAAATTTTTTTAAAATTCTTTTAAAAGTATTATTTTTTTATTTCAAAAATGTTTTTAATTTTTTTTAATTTTTTCAAATTTTTAAATTTTTCTTAAATTTTCTTATATTTTTTTTAATTTTTACAAATTTTTTAAAATTTCTTAAAATTTTTTTTAAAATTTTTATTTTAATTTTTTTTTTAATTTTTAAATTTTTTTTTAAAATTATTTATATTCTTTTAATTTTTTAAATTTTTTTAATTTTTTTAATTTTTAAAATTTTCTTTAATTTTTAAATTTTTTTTTAACTTTAAAAATTTTTTTTAATTTTTAAATTTTTTTTTATGTTTTAAAATTTTTTTTTAATTTTTAAAATTTTATTTATTTTTTTTTAATTTTTGAAAATTTTTCTAAATTTTTTTTAAAAATTTTTTAAAAGTATTATTTTTTTATTTCAAAAATGTTTTTAATTTTTTTTAATTTTTACAAATTTTTTAAAATTTTTTAAAATTTTTTTTTTTAATTTTTTTTAAAATTTTTATTTTAATTTTTTTTTTAATTTTAAAATTTTTTTTTTAAATTATTTATATTCTTTTAATTTTTTAAATTTTTTTAATTTTTTTAATTTTTTTAATTTTTGAAATTTTTAAAAAATTTTAAAATTTTTTTTTAACATTTTTTTTTTAAATTTTTATTTTAATTTTTTTTTAATTTTTAATTTTTTTTTTAAAAATTATTTATATTCTTTTAATTTTTTTTAATTTAAATTTTTTTAAATTTTTACATTTTTTTAACTTTACAATTTTTTTTTTAATTTTTAAAATTTTTTTTTAATTTTTAAATTTTTTTTTTAATTTTTAAATTTTTTTATTTTTTTTTAATTTTTCAAAATTTTTCTAAATTTTTTAAAAATTTTTTAAAAGTATTATTTTTTTATTTCAAAAATGTTTTTAATTTTTTTTTAATTTTTTCAAATTATTAAATTTTTCTTAAATTTTCTTAATTTTTTTTAACTTTAAAATTTTTTTAACTTTAAATTTTTTTTTAATTTTTAAAATTTTTTTTTAATTTTTAAATTTTTTTTTAATTTTTAATTTTTTTTATTTTTTTTTTAATTTTTAAAAATTTTTCTAAATTTTTTTAAAATTTTTTTAAAAGTATTATTTTTTTATTTCAAAAATGTTTTTAATTTTTTTTAATTTTTTCAAATTTTTAAATTTTTCTTAAATTTTCTTATATTTTTTTTAATTTTTACAAATTTTTTAAAATTTCTTAAAATTTTTTTTTTAAATTTTTTTTAAAATTTTTATTTTAATTTTTTTTTTTAATTTTTAAATTTTTTTTTAAAATTATTTATATTCTTTTAATTTTTTAAATTTTTTTAATTTTTTTAATTTTTTTAATTTTTAAAATTTTCTTTAATTTTTAAATTTTTTTTTAACTTTAAAAATTTTTTTTAATTTTTAAATTTTTTTTTATGTTTTAAAATTTTTTTTTTAATTTTTAAAATTTTATTTATTTTTTTTTAATTTTTGAAAATTTTTCTAAATTTTTTTTAAAATTTTTTTAAAAGTATTATTTTTTTATTTCAAAAATGTTTTTAATTTTTTTTAATTTTTACAAATTTTTTAAAATTTTTTAAAATTTTTTTTTAAATTTTTTTTTAAATTTTTATTTTAATTTTTTTTTTAATTTTAAAATTTTTTTTTTTAAATTATTTATATTCTTTTAATTTTTTAAATTTTTTTAATTTTTTTAATTTTTTTAATTTTTGAAATTTTCTTTAATTTTTAAATTTTTTTTTAACTTTAAATTTTTTTTTTAATTTTTAATTTTTTTTTATGTTTTAAAATTTTTTTTTAATTTTTAAAATTTTTTTTATTTTTTTTTAATTTTTGAGAATTTTTCTAAATTTTTTTTAAAATTTTTTTAAAAGTATTATTTTTTTATTTCAAAAATGTTTTTATTTTTTTTTAATTTTTTCAAATTTTTAAATTTTTTTTAAATTTTCTTATATTTTTTTTTAATTTTTAATTTTTTTTTTAATTTTTAAAAATTTTTTAAAATTTAAAAAAAATTTTTTTAACATTTTTTTTTAAATTTTTATTTTAATTTTTTTTTTAATTTTTAAATTTTTTTTTTTAAATTATTTATATTCTTTTAATTTTTTTAATTTTTTTAATTTTTAAAATTTTCTTTAATTTTTAAATTTTTTTTTAACTTTAAAATTTTTTTTTAATTTTTAAAATTTTTTTTTAATTTTTAAATTTTTGTTATAATTTTTAAAATTTTATTTTTAATTTTTAAAATTTTTTTTATTTTTTTTTAATTTTTGAAAATTTTTCTAAATTTTTTTTTAATTTTTTTAAAAGTATTATTTTTTTATTTCAAAAATGTTTTTTAATTTAAAAATTTTTTTTTTAATTTTTATTTTTCTTTTTTTTAATTTTTTTTTAATTTTTAAAATTTTCTTAAAACTTTTTTTTTAATTTTTTAAACAAAATTTTTTAATTTGTTTAAAATTTTTTTTAAATTTTCTTATATTTTTTTTCAATTTTTAAAATTTTTTTAAAATTTTTTAAAACTTTTTTTTAAATTTTTTTTTTTAATTTTTAAAATTTTTTTTTTAATTTTTTTTTTATTTTTTTTTTAATTTTTGAAAATTTTTCTAAATTTTTTTTTAATTTTTTTAAAAGTATTATTTTTTATTTCAAAAATGTTTTTAATTTTTTTTAATTTTTTCAAATTTTTAAATTTTTTTTAATTTTTTTAAAATTTTCTTATATTTTTTTTTTAATTTTTAAATTTTTTTATAATATTTAAAAAATTTTTTTAATTTTTAACATTTTTTTTAATTTTAAATTTTTTTTTTTAATTTTTAAATTTTTTTTTTAATTTTTAAATTTTTTTTTATTTTTTTTTATTTTTGAAAATTTTTCTAAATTTTTTTTTAATTTTTTTAAAAGTATTATTTTTTTATTTCAAAAATGTTTTTTAATTTTTTTTTAATTTTTTCAAATTTTAAAATTTTTTTTTAAATTTATTTTAATTTTTTTAATTTTTTAAATTTTTTTTATTTTTTTTAAATTATTTATATATTATTATTTTTTTAATTTATACTTTTTTTTAATTTTTAAATTTTTTTTATATTTTATATTTTTTTCTTTAAAATTTTTTTTATTTTTTTTTAATTTTTGAAAATTTTTCTAAATTTTTAAAAATTTTTTTAAAAGTATTATTTTTTTATTTCAAAAATGTTTTTTAATTTTTTAGAATTTTTTTTTAAATTTTTAAATTGTTTTTTATTTTTTTAAAAAAAATTTCTTTTTGTTTTAATTTTTTTCAATTTTTAAATTTTTTTTTTAAATTTTTATTTTAATTTTGTTTTAATTTTAAAATTTTTATATTTATTTTTTTAAAAATTATTTCTATCTTTTTAATTTTTAAATTTTTTTATTTTTTTTTAAATTTTTGATAATTTTTCTAATTTTTTTTTAATTTCTTAAAAAGGATTATTTTTTTATTTCAAAATCTTTTTTTTAATTTTTTTTAATTTTTTCAAATTTTAAAATTTTTTTTTAAATTTATTTTAATTTTTTTTAATTTTTAAAATTTTTTTTATTTTTTTAAAATTATTTATATATTATTTTTTTAATTTAAATTTTTTTTTAATTTTTAATTTTTTTTTTATATTTTAAATTTTTTTATTTTAAAATTTTTTTTATTTTTTTTTAATTTTTGAAAATTTTTCTAAATTTTTTAAAATTTTTTTAAATTTTTAAATTTTTTTTTTAAAATTTGTTTCGATTTTTTAACAAAATTAAAAAAAATATTTATTTTTTAATTTTTTTCTATATTTTTAATTTTTTTAATTTTTTTAATTTTTAAAATTTTTTTTATTTTTTTTTATTTTTGAAAATTTTTCTAAAATTTTTTTTAATTTTTTTAAAAGTATTATTTTTTTATTTCAAAAATGTTTTTTAATTTTTTTTTAATTTTTTCAAATTTTAAAATTTTTTTAAATTTTTTAAATTTTTTAAAATTTTTTAAAATTATTTATATATTATTATTTTTTTAATTTAAATTTTTTTTTAATTTTTAAATTTTTTTTATATTTTAAATTTTTTATTTTAAATTTTTTTTTTATTTTTTTTTTAATTTTTGAAAATTTTTCTAAATTTTTTAAAATTTTTTTAAAAGTATTATTTTTTTATTTCAAAAATGTTTTTTAATTTTTTAGAATTTTTTTTTTAAATTTTTAAATTGTTTTTTATTTTTTTAAAAAAAAATTTCTTTGTTTTAATTTTTTTAAATTTTTAAATTTTTTTTTTAAATTTTTATTTTAATTTTGTTTCAATTTTAAAATTTTTATATTTATTTTTTTAAAAATTATTTCTATCTTTTTAATTTTTAATTTTTTTATTTTTTTTAAATTTTTGATAATTTTTCTAAATTTTTTTAAATTTTTTTTAAATTTTTAAATTTTTTTTTAAAATTTGTTTCAATTTTTTAACAAAATTAAAAAAAAATATTTATTTTTAATTTTTTTAATTTTTTTAATTTTTAAAATTTTTTTTATTTTTTTTTATTTTTGAAAATTTTTCTAAATTTTTTTTTAATTTTTTTAAAAGTATTATTTTTTTATTTCAAAAATGTTTTTTAATTTTTTTTTAATTTTTTCAAATTTTAAAATTTTTTTTTAAATTTATTTTAATTTTTTTAATTTTTTAAATTTTTTTTATTTTTTTTAAATTATTTATATATTATTATTTTTTTAATTTAAACTTTTTTTTAATTTTTAAATTTTTTTTATATTTTATATTTTTTTATTTTAAAATTTTTTTTATTTTTTTTTAATTTTTGAAAATTTTTTTTAATTTTTGAAAATTTTTCTAAATTTTTTAAAATTTTTTTAAAAGTATTATTTTTTTATTTCAAAAATGTTTTTATTTTTTTTTAATTTTTTCAAATTTTAAAATTTTTTTTAAATTTTCTTATATTTTTTTTTAATTTTTAAATTTTTTTTTTAATTTTTAAAAATTTTTTAAAATTTAAAAAAATTTTTTTAACATTTTTTTTTAAATTTTTATTTTAATTTTTTTTTTAATTTTTAAATTTTTTTTTTAAAATTATTTATATTCTTTTAATTTTTTTAATTTTTTTAATTTTTAAAATTTTCTTTAATTTTTAAATTTTTTTTTAACTTTAAAATTTTTTTTTAATTTTTAAAATTTTTTTTTAATTTTTAAATTTTTGTTATAATTTTTAAAATTTTATTTTTAATTTTTAAAATTTTTTTTATTTTTTTTTAATTTTTGAAAATTTTTCTAAATTTTTTTTTAATTTTTTTAAAAGTATTATTTTTTTATTTCAAAAATGTTTTTTAATTTAAAAATTTTTTTTTTAATTTTTATTTTTCTTTTTTTTAATTTTTTTTTAATTTTTAAAATTTTCTTAAAACTTTTTTTTTAATTTTTTAAACAAAATTTTTTAATTTGTTTAAAATTTTTTTTTAAATTTTCTTATATTTTTTTTCAATTTTTAAAATTTTTTTAAAATTTTTTAAAACTTTTTTTTAAATTTTTTTTTTTAATTTTTAAAATTTTTTTTTTAATTTTTTTTTTATTTTTTTTTTAATTTTTGAAAATTTTTCTAAATTTTTTTTTAATTTTTTTAAAAGTATTATTTTTTATTTCAAAAATGTTTTTAATTTTTTTTAATTTTTTCAAATTTTTAAATTTTTTTTAATTTTTTTAAAATTTTCTTATATTTTTTTTTTAATTTTTAAATTTTTTTATAATATTTAAAAATTTTTTTTAATTTTTAACATTTTTTTTAATTTTAAATTTTTTTTTTTAATTTTTAAATTTTTTTTTTAATTTTTAAATTTTTTTTTATTTTTTTTTATTTTTGAAAATTTTTCTAAATTTTTTTTTAATTTTTTTAAAAGTATTATTTTTTTATTTCAAAAATGTTTTTTAATTTTTTTTTAATTTTTTCAAATTTTAAAATTTTTTTTTAAATTTATTTTAATTTTTTTAATTTTTTAAATTTTTTTTATTTTTTTTAAATTATTTATATATTATTATTTTTTAATTTATACTTTTTTTTAATTTTTAAATTTTTTTTATATTTTATATTTTTTTCTTTAAAATTTTTTTTATTTTTTTTTAATTTTTGAAAATTTTTCTAAATTTTTAAAAATTTTTTTAAAAGTATTATTTTTTTATTTCAAAAATGTTTTTTAATTTTTTAGAATTTTTTTTTAAATTTTTAAATTGTTTTTTATTTTTTTAAAAAAAATTTCTTTTTGTTTTAATTTTTTTCAATTTTTAAATTTTTTTTTTAAATTTTTATTTTAATTTTGTTTTAATTTTAAAATTTTTATATTTATTTTTTAAAAATTATTTCTATCTTTTTAATTTTTAAATTTTTTTATTTTTTTTTAAATTTTTGATAATTTTTCTAATTTTTTTTTAATTTCTTAAAAAGGATTATTTTTTTATTTCAAAATCTTTTTTTTAATTTTTTTTAATTTTTTCAAATTTTAAAATT
>NW_027487528.1:0-14775 GCF_050908995.1 Andrena cerasifolii | reverse complement strand
AATTTTTTTAAAATTTTTTTTTAAATTTTAAAATTTTTTTAAAATTTTTTTAAAAATTATAATTTTTTTATTTCAAAAAATGTTTTTTAATTTTTTTAATTTTTAAATTTTTTTTTTAAATTTTCTTATAATTTTGTTTAATTTTTAAATTTTTTTTTAATTTTTAAATTTTTTTAATTTTTAATTTTTTTTTAATTTTAAATTTTTTTTTAATTTTAAATTTTTTTTTAATTTTAAAATTTTTTTTTAATTTCAAATTTTTTTAATTTTTAATTTTTTTTATTTTTTTTTAATTTTTTAAATTTTTTTAAAATTTTCTTATAATTTTTTTTAATTTTTAAATTTTTTTTAAAATTTTTTTTTATTTTATTTTAATTTTTGAAAATTTTTCTAATTTTTTTTAAAATTTTTTTAAAAGTATAATTTTTTTATTTCAAAAATGTTTTTTAATTTTTTTTAATTTTTTTAATTTTTATTTTTCTCTTTTTATTTTTTTTTTTAATTTTTAAAATTTTCTTAATACTTTTTTTTTAATTTTTTAAACAAAATTTTTTAATTTTTTTAAATTTTTTTTTAAATTTTAAAATTTTTTTTAAAATTTTTAAAAATTATAATTTTTTTATTTCAAAAAATGTTTTTTAATTTTTTTAATTTTTAAATTTTTTTTTAAATTTTCTTATAATTTTTTTTAATTTTTAATTTTTTTTTTTAATTTTTAAATTTTTTTTAATTTTTAAATTTTTTTTAATTTTAAATTTTTTTTTTAATTTTAAAATTTTTTTTTAATTTCAAATTTTTTTTAATTTTTAATTTTTTTTATTTTTTTTTAATTTTTGAAAATTTTTCTAAATTTTTTTTTAATTTTTTTAAAAGTATTATTTTTTTATTTCAAAAATGTTTTTAATTTTCTTTAATTTTTTCAAATTTTTAAATTTTTTTTAAATTTTCTTGTATTTTTTTTTTAATTTTAAAATTTTTTTTAATATTTTTTAAAATTTTTTATTTAAATTCTTTTTAAATTTTTATTTTAATTTTTTTTTTAATTTTTAAATTTTTTTTAAAATTATTTATATTCTTTTAATTTCTTTAATTAAATTTTTTTTTAATTTTTAAATTTTTTTTAACTTTAAAATTTTTTTTTAATTTTTAAAATTTTTATTTTAATTTTTTAATTTTTTTTTTAATTTTAAATTTTTTTTTTTTAATCTTTGAAAATTTATCTAATTTTTTTTTAATTTATTTAAAAGTATTATTTTTTTATTTCAAAAATGTTTTTTAATTTTTTAAAATTTTTTTTAATTTTTAGTTTTCTTTCTTTATTTTTATTTTAATTTTTAAATTTTTTTTTTAATTTTAAAATTTTTTTTTATTTTTTTTTTAATCTTTGAAAATTTATCTAAATTTTTTTTTAATTTATTTAAAAGTATTATTTTTTTATTTCAAAAATGTTTTTTAATTTTTTAAAAATTTTTTTAATTTTAATTTTTATTTTTAATTTTTTATTTTTTTTTAATTTTTAAAATTTTCTTAACACTTTTTTTTAAATTTTTTAAACAAAATTTTTTAATTTTTTTAAAATTTTTTTTAAATTTTAAAATTTTTTTAAAATTTTTTAAAAATTATAATTTTTTTATTTCAAAAAATGTTTTTTAATTTTTTTAATTTTTTAAATTTTTTTTAAATTTTCTTATAATTTTTTTTAATTTTTAAATTTTTTTTTAATTTTTAAATTTTTTTTTTAATTTTTAAATTTTTTTTTTAATTTAAAATTTTTTTTTAATTTTAAATTTATTTTAATTTTTAAATTTTTTTAAATATTTTTTAAAATTTTTTATTTAAATTCTTTTTAAATTTTTATTTTAATTTTTTTTAATTTTTAAATTTTTTTTTAAAATTATTTATATTCTTTTAATTTCTTTAATTTAAATTTTTTTAATTTTTAAATTTTTTTTAACTTTAAATTTTTTTTAATTTTTAAAATTTTTATTTTAATTTTTAAATTTTTTTTTTAATTTTAAAATTTTTTTTTATTTTTTTTTTAATCTTTGAAAATTTATCTAAATTTTTTTTAATTTATTTAAAAGTATTATTTTTTTATTTCAAAAATGTTTTTTAATTTTTTAAAATTTTTTTTAATTTTTATTTTTCTCTCTTTATTTTTTTTTTAATTTTTAAAATTTTCTTAATACTTTTTTTTTAATTTTTTAAACAAAATTTTTTTAATTTTTTTAAAATGTTCTTATAATTTTTTTAATTTTTAAATTTTTTTAAAATTTTTTTTTATTTTATTTTAATATTTGAAAATTTTTCTAATTTTTTTTAAAATTTTTTTAAAAGTATAATTTTTTTATTTCAAAAATGTTTTTAATTTTCTTTAATTTTTTCAAATTTTTAAATTTTTTTTAAATTTTCTTGTATTTTTTTTTTTAATTTTTAAAATTTTTTTAATATTTTTTAAAATTTTTTATTTAAATTCTTTTTAAATTTTTATTTTAATTTTTTTTTAATTTTTAAATTTTTTTTAAAATTATTTATATTCTTTTAATTTCTTTAATTTATTTTTTTTTTAATTTTTAAATTTTTTTTTAACTTTAAAATTTTTTTTTTAATTTTTAAAATTTTTTTTTTAATTTTTAAAATTTTTTTTTAATATTTAAATTTTTTTTATTTATTTTTTAATTTTTGAAAATTTTTTTTTTAATTTTTTAAAAGTATTATTTTTTATTTCAAAAATGTTTTTTAATTTTAAAAATTTTTTTTAAATTTTTTTTTTTAATTTTTTAATTTTTTGTTAAAAATTTGTTTCAATTTTTTAACAAAATTAAAAAAAATTATTTCTTTTTAAATTTTTTTAATTTTTTTAATTTTTAAATTTCTATTTTAATTTTTAAATTTTTTTTAATTTTTAAATTTTTTTTAATTTTTAAATTTTTTTTAATTTTTAAATTTTTCTTAATACTTTTTTTTAATTTTTTAAACAAAATTTTTTAAATTTTTTTAAAATTTTCTTATAATTTTTTTTAATTTTTAAATTTTTTTTAAAATTTTTTTTATTTTATTTTAATTTTTGAAAATTTTTCTAATTTTTTTTAAAATTTTTTTAAAAGTATAATTTTTTATTTCAAAAATGTTTTTTAATTTTTTTTTAATTTTTTTAATTTTTATTTTTCTTTTTTTATTTTTTTTTTTAATTTTTAAAATTTTCTTAATACTTTTTATTTTAATTTTTTAAACAAAATTTTTTAATTTTTTTTAAATTTTTTTTTAAATTTTAAAAATTTTTTTTAAATTTTTTAAAAATTATAATTTTTTTATTTCAAAAAATGTTTTTTAATTTTTTAATTTTTTTTTAATTTTCTTATAATTTTTTTTAATTTTAATTTTTAAATTTTTTTTAATTTTTAAATTTTTTTTTAATTTTAATTTTTTTTTAATTTTAAATTTTTTTTTAATTTTAAAATTTTTTTTTAATTTCAAATTTTTTTTTAATTTTTAATTTTTTTTATTTTTTTTTAATTTTTGAAAATTTTTCTAATTTTTTTTTTAATTTTTTTAAAAGTATTATTTTTTTATTTCAAAAATGTTTTTAATTTTCTTTAATTTTTTCAAATTTTTAAATTTTTTTTAAATTTTCTTGTATTTTTTTTTTAATTTTTAAATTTTTTTTAATATTTTTTAAAATTTTTTATTTAAATTCTTTTTAAATTTTTATTTTAATTTTTTTTTTAATTTTTAAATTTTTTTTAAAATTATTTATATTCTTTTAATTTCTTTAATTTAATTTTTTTTAATTTTTAAATTTTCTTTAACTTTAAAATTTTTTTTTTAATTTTTAAAATTTTTTTTTTAATTTTTAAAATTTTTTTTTAATTTTTAAATTTTTTTTATTTTTTTTTTTAATTTTTGAAAATTTTTTTTTTAAATTTTTTAAAAGTATTATTTTTTTATTTCAAAAATGTTTTTTAATTTTTAAAATTTTTAAAAATTTTTTTTTTTAATTTTTTAATTTTTTGTTAAAATTTGTTTCAATTTTTTAACAAAATTAAAAAAAATTATTTCTTTTTAAATTTTTTTAATTTTTTTAATTTTTAAATTTTTATTTTAATTTTTAAATTTTTTTTTTAATTTTAAAATTTGTTTTTATTTTTTTTTTTAATCTTTGAAAATTTATCTAAATTTTTTTTTAATTTATTTAAAAGTATTATTTTTTATTTCAAAAATGTTTTTTAATTTTTAAAAATTTCTTAGAACTTTTTTTTTAATTTTTTAAACAAATTTTTTTAATTTTTTTTAAATTTTTTTTTTAATTTTAAAATTTTTTTTTATTTTTTTTTTAATCTTTGAAAATTTATCTAAATTTTTTTTTAATTTATTTAAAAGTATTATTTTTTTATTTCAAAAATGTTTTTTAATTTTTTAAATTTTTTTTAATTTTTATTTTTCTTTTTTTATTTTTTTTTAATTTATTTTAAAATTTTTTTAATTCTTTTTTTTAAATTTTTTATACAAAATTTTTTAATTTTTTTAAAATTTTTTTTTAAATTTTAAAATTTTTTTAAAAATTTTTTAAAAATTATAATTTTTTTATTTCAAAAAATGTTTTTTAATTTTTTTAATTTTTAAATTTTTTTTTTTAAATTTTCTTATAATTTTGTTTAATTTTTAAATTTTTTTTTAATTTTTAAATTTTTTTTAATTTTTAAATTTTTTTTTAATTTTAAATTTTTTTTTAATTTTAAATTTTTTTTTTAATTTTAAAATTTTTTTTTAATTTCAAATTTTTTTTAATTTTTAATTTTTTTTATTTTTTTTTAATTTTTAAAATTTTTTTAAAATTTTCTTATAATTTTTTTTAATTTTTAAATTTTTTTTAAAATTTTTTTTTATTTTATTTTAATTTTTGAAAATTTTTCTAATTTTTTTTAAAATTTTTTTAAAAGTATAATTTTTTTATTTCAAAAATGTTTTTTAATTTTTTTTAATTTTTTTAATTTTTATTTTTCTCTTTTTATTTTTTTTTTAATTTTTAAAATTTTCTTAATACTTTTTTTTTAATTTTTTAAACAAAATTTTTTAATTTTTTTAAATTTTTTTTTAAATTTTAAAATTTTTTTTAAAATTTTTTAAAAATTATAATTTTTTTATTTCAAAAAATGTTTTTTAATTTTTTTAATTTTTAAAATTTTTTTTAAATTTTCTTATAATTTTTTTTAATTTTTAAATTTTTTTTTTAATTTTTAAATTTTTTTTAATTTTTAAATTTTTTTTTAATTTTAAATTTTTTTTTTAATTTTAAAATTTTTTTTTAATTTCAAATTTTTTTTAATTTTTAATTTTTTTTATTTTTTTTTAATTTTTGAAAATTTTTCTAAATTTTTTTTTAATTTTTTTAAAAGTATTATTTTTTTATTTCAAAAATGTTTTTAATTTTCTTTAATTTTTTCAAATTTTTAAATTTTTTTTAAATTTTCTTGTATTTTTTTTTTAATTTTAAAATTTTTTTTAATATTTTTTAAAATTTTTTATTTAAATTCTTTTTAAATTTTTATTTTAATTTTTTTTTTAATTTTTAAATTTTTTTAAAATTATTTATATTCTTTTAATTTCTTTAATTAAATTTTTTTTTAATTTTTAAATTTTTTTTAACTTTAAAATTTTTTTTAATTTTTAAAATTTTTATTTTAATTTTTTAATTTTTTTTTTAATTTTAAATTTTTTTTTTTAATCTTTGAAAATTTATCTAATTTTTTTTTAATTTATTTAAAAGTATTATTTTTTTATTTCAAAAATGTTTTTTAATTTTTTAAAATTTTTTTTAATTTTTAGTTTTCTTTCTTTATTTTTTTTTTAATTTTTAAATTTTTCTTAATACTTTTTTTTTAATTTTTTAAATTTTTTTAAAATTTTCTTATAATTTTTTTAATTTTTAAATTTTTTTAAAAATTTTTTTTTATTTTATTTTAATTTTTGAAAATTTTTCTAATTTTTTTTTTAAATTTTTTTAA
Source organism: Andrena cerasifolii (assembly GCF_050908995.1). NCBI lineage: Eukaryota > Metazoa > Arthropoda > Insecta > Hymenoptera > Andrenidae > Andrena > Andrena cerasifolii. The sequence goes on along the minus strand of NW_027487528.1, from coordinate 8,770 downwards.
AAGTATAATTTTTTTATTTCAAAAATGTTTTTTAATTTTTTTTTAATTTTTTTAATTTTTATTTTTCTTTTTTTATTTTTTTTTAATTTTTAAAATTTTCTTAATACTTTTTTTTAATTTTTTAAACAAAATTTTTTAATTTTTTTTAAATTTTTTTTTAAATTTTAAAAATTTTTTTAAAATTTTTTAAAAATTATAATTTTTTTATTTCAAAAAATGTTTTTTAATTTTTCTAATTTTTTTAATTTTTTCAAATTTTTAATTTTTTTTTAAATTTTCTTATAATTTTTTTTAATTTTTCAAATTTTTTAAATTTTTTTTTTAATTTTTCAATTTTTTTTTTAATTTTTTAAAATTTTTTTTTAATTTTTCAAATTTTTTTTAAATTTTTAAAAAAAATTTTTTAAATTTTTTTTTGAATTTTTATTTTAATTTTTTTTTAATTTTTAATTTTTTTTTAAATTATTTATATTCTCTTAATTTTTTTAATTTAATTTTTTTTTTAATTGTTAAAATTTTTTCTTAATTTTCAAATTTTTTTTTATTTTTTTTTAAATTATTCATATTTTTAATTTTTTTTTAATTTTTTTAATTTTTTTACATTTTTAAATTTTTTCTTTAATTTTTAAAATTTTTTTTAAAATTTTTAAATTTTTTTTTTAATTTTCAAAATTTTTTTTAATTTTTTTTTAATTTAAATTTTTTTTAATTTTTTTTTAATCTTTGAAAATTTTTCTAAATTTTTTTAAAATTTATTTAAAAGTATTATTTTTTATTTCAAAAATGTTTTTTAATTTTAAAAAATTTTTTTTAATTTTTATTTTTCTTTTTTTCATTTTTTTTTAATTTTTTAAATTTTCTTATAATTTTTTTTAATTTTTAAATTTTTTTTTAATTTTTAAATTTTTTTTTTTAATTTTAAAATTTTTTTTTATTTTTTTTTTAATCTTTGAAAATTTATCTATTTTTTTTTTAATTTATTTAAAAGTATTATTTTTTTATTTCAAAAATGTTTTTTAATTTTTAAAATTTTCTTAGAACATTTTTTTTAATTTTTTAAACAAATTTTTTTAATTTTTTTAAAATTTTTTTTAAATTTTTAAAATTTTTTTTAATTTTTTTAAAAATTATAACTTTTTTATTTCAAAAAATGTATTTAATTTTTTTCCTTTTATTTTAATTTTTTTATTTTTTTAATTTTTTCAATTTTTTAAATTTACTTATAATTTTTTTTAATTTAAAAATTTTTTTTAAATTTTTTTTTTAATTTTGTTAAATTTTTTAAAAAATTTCTTTGCTTTATTTTTATTTAAATTTTTTAAAAAATTTAAATTTTTTTTTTAAATTTGTTTCAATTTTTTAACAAAATTAAAAAAAAATATTTATATTTTTTAATTTTTTTAATTTTTTTAATTTTTAAATTTTTATTTTAATTTTTAAATTTTTTTTTTAATTTTAAAATTTTTTTTTATTTTTTTTTAATCTTTGAAAATTTATCTATTTTTTTTTTAATTTATTTAAAAGTATTATTTTTTTATTTCAAAAATGTTTTTTAATTTTTTAAAATTTTTTTTAATTTTTATTTTCCTTTTTTTATTTTTTTTTTAATTTTTAAAATTTTCTTAATACTTTTTTTTAAATTTTTTAAACAAAATTTTTTAATTTTTTTAAAATTTTTTTTTTAATTTTAAATTTTTTTTTAATTTTTAAAATTTTTTTAATATTTTTTAAAATTTTTTATTTAAATTCTTTTTAAATTTTTATTTTAATTTTTTTTAATTTTATTTTAATTTTTGAAAATTTTTCTAATTTTTTTTTAAATTTTTTTAAAAGTATAATTTTTTTATTTCAAAAATGTTTTTTAATTTTTTTTTAATTTTTTTAATTTTTATTTTTCTTTTTTTATTTTTTTTTTAATTTTTAAAATTTTCTTAATACTTTTTTTTTTAATTTTTTAAACAAAATTTTTTAATTTTTTTTAAATTTTTTTTTAAATTTTAAAAATTTTTTTAAAATTTTTTAAAAATTATAATTTTTTTATTTCAAAAAATGTTTTTTAATTTTTTTAATTTTTTAATTTTTTTTAATTTTCTTATAATTTTTTTTAATTTTTAATTTTTTTTTTAATTTTTAAATTTTTTTTTAATTTTTAAATTTTTTTTTAATTTTTAAATTTTTTTTTAATTTCAATTTTTTTTTTAATTTCAAATTTTTTTTAATTTTAAATTTTTTTTTAATTTTAAAAATTTTTTTTTAATTTCAAATTTTTTTTAATTTTTAATTTTTTTTATTTTTTTTTAATTTTTGAAATTTTTTTTTGAAATTTTTTAAAAGTATTATTTTTTATTTCAAAAATGTTTTTTAATTTTTAAAATTTTTTTTAAATTTTTTTTTTAATTTTTTAATTTTTTGTTAAAAATTTGTTTCAATTTTTTAACAAAATTAAAAAAAATTATTTCTTTTTAAATTTTTTTAATTTTTTTAATTTTTAAATTTTTATTTTAATTTTTAAATTTTTTTTTTAATTTTAAAATTTTTTTTTATTTTTTTTTTAATCTTTGAAAATTTATCTAAATTTTTTTTAAATTTATTTAAAAGTATTATTTTTTTATTTCAAAAATGTTTTTTAATTTTTTAAAATTTTTTTTAATTTTTATTTTTCTTTTTTTATTTTTTTTTTAATTTTTAAAATTTTTTTAATTCTTTTTTTTTAATTTTTTAAACAAAATTTTTTAATTTTTTTTAAATTTTTTTTTAAGCTTTAAAATTTTTTTTAAATTTTTTTAAAAATTATAATTTTTTTATTTCAAAAAATGTTTTTTAATTTTTTTAATTTTTAAAATTTTTTTTAAATTTTCTTATAATTTTTTTTAATTTTTAATTTTTTTTTTAATTTTTAAATTTTTTTTTAATTTTTAAATTTTTTTTTAATGTTAAATTTTTTTTTAATTTTAAATTTTTTTTTTAATTTTAAAATTTTTTTTTAATTTCAAATTTTTTTTAATTTTTAATTTTTTTTATTTTTTTTTAATTTTTGAAAATTTTTCTAAATTTTTTTTTAATTTTTTTAAAAGTATTATTTTTTTATTTCAAAAATGTTTTTAATTTTCTTTTATTTTTTCAAATTTTTAAATTTTTTTTAAATTTTCTTGTATTTTTTTTTTAATTTTTAAATTTTTTTTAATATTTTTTAAAATTTTTTATTTAATTTCTTTTTAAATTTTTATTTTAATTTTTTTTTTAATTTTTAAATTTTTTTTAAAATTATTTATATTCTTTTAATTTCTTTAATTAAAATTTTTTTTAATTTTTAAATTTTTTTTAACTTTAAATTTTTTTTTTAATTTTTAAAATTTTTATTTTAATTTTTAAATTTTTTTTTTAATTTTAAAATTTTTTGTATTTTTTTTGTTAATCTTTGAAAATTTATCTAATTTTTTTTTAATTTATTTAAAAGTATTATTTTTTTATTTCAAAAATGTTTTTTAATTTTTTAAAAATTTTTTTAATTTTTATTTTTCTTTCTTTATTTTTTTTTAATTTTTAAATTTTTCTTAATACTGTTTTTTTAATTTTTTAAATTTTTTTAAAATTTTCTTATAATTTTTTTTAATTTTTATATTTTTTTTATTTTATTTTAATTTTTGAAAATTTTTCTAATTTTTTTAAAAATTTTTTTAAAAGTATAATTTTTTTATTTCAAAAATGTTTTTTAATTTTTTTTTAATTTTTTTAATTTTTATTTTTCTTTTTTTATTATTTTTTTTAATTTTTAAAATTTTCTTAATACTTTTTTTTTTAATTTTTTAAACAAAATTTTTTAATTTTTTTAAAATTTTTTTTTAAATTTTAAAATTTTTTTTAAAATTTTTTAAAAATTATAATTTTTTTATTTCAAAAAATGTTTTTTAATTTTTTTAATTTTTAAATTTTTTTTTAAATTTTCTTATAATTTTTTTTAATTTTTAAATTTTTTTTTTAATTTTTAAATTTTTTTTAATTTTTAAATTTTTTTTTAATTTTAAATTTTTTTTAATTTTAATTTTTTTTTTTTAATTTAAAATTTTTTTTTTAATTTCAAATTTTTTTTAATTTTTAATTTTTTTTATTTTTTTTAATTTTTGAAAATTTTTCTAAATTTTTTTTTAATTTTTTTAAAAGTATTATTTTTTTATTTAAAAAATGTTTTTAATTTTCTTTAATTTTTTCAAATTTTTAAATTTTTTTTAAATTTTCTTGTATTTTTTTTTTAATTTTAAAATTTTTTTTAATATTTTTTAAAATTTTTTATTTAAATTCTTTTTAAATTTTTATTTAAATTCTTTTTAAATTTTTATTTTAATTTTTTTTTTAATTTTTAAATTTTTTTTAAAATTATTTATATTCTTTTAATTTCTTTAATTAAAATTTTTTTTAATTTTTAAATTTTTTTTAACTTTAAAATTTTTTTTTAATTTTTAAAATTTTTATTTTAATTTTTAAATTTTTTTTTTAATTTTAAAATTTTTTGTATTTTTTTTGTTAATCTTTGAAAATTTATCTAATTTTTTTTTAATTTATTTAAAAGTATTATTTTTTTATTTAAAAAATGTTTTTTAATTTTTTAAAATTTTTTTTAATTTTTATTTTTCTTTCTTTATTTTTTTTTTAATTTTTAAATTTTTCTTAATACTGTTTTTTTAATTTTTTAAATTTTTTTAAAATTTTCTTATAATTTTTTTTAATTTTTAAATTTTTTTTAAAAATTTTTTTTATTTTATTTTAATTTTTGAAAATTTTTCTGATTTTTTTTAAAATTTTTTTAAAAGTATAATTTTTTTATTTCAAAAATGTTTTTTAATTTTTTTTTAATTTTTTTAATTTTTATTTTTCTTTTTTTATTATTTTTTTTAATTTTTAAAATTTTCTTAATACTTTTTTTTTAATTTTTTAAACAAAATTTTTTAATTTTTTTAAATTTTTTTTTTAAATTTTAAAATTTTTTTTAAAATTTCTTATAATTTTTTTTAATTTTTAAATTTTTTTTTAATTTTTAAATTTTTTTTTTAATTTTTAAATTTTTTTTTTAATTTAAAATTTTTTTTTAATTTTAAATTTATTTTAATTTTTAAATTTTTTTAAATATTTTTTAAAATTTTTTATTTAAATTCTTTTTAAATTTTTATTTTAATTTTTTTTAATTTTTAAATTTTTTTTTAAAATTATTTATATTCTTTTAATTTCTTTAATTTAAATTTTTTTAATTTTTAAATTTTTTTTAACTTTAAATTTTTTTTAATTTTTAAAATTTTTATTTTAATTTTTAAATTTTTTTTTTAATTTTAAAATTTTTTTTTATTTTTTTTTTAATCTTTGAAAATTTATCTAAATTTTTTTTTAATTTATTTAAAAGTATTATTTTTTTATTTCAAAAATGTTTTTTAATTTTTTAAAATTTTTTTTAATTTTTATTTTTCTCTCTTTATTTTTTTTTTAATTTTTAAAATTTTCTTAATACTTTTTTTTTTAATTTTTTAAACAAAATTTTTTTAATTTTTTTAAAATGTTCTTATAATTTTTTTAATTTTTAAATTTTTTTAAAATTTTTTTTTATTTTATTTTAATATTTGAAAATTTTTCTAATTTTTTTTAAAATTTTTTTAAAAGTATAATTTTTTTATTTCAAAAATGTTTTTAATTTTCTTTAATTTTTTCAAATTTTTAAATTTTTTTTAAATTTTCTTGTATTTTTTTTTTAATTTTTAAAATTTTTTTAATATTTTTTAAAATTTTTTATTTAAATTCTTTTTAAATTTTTATTTTAATTTTTTTTTAATTTTTAAATTTTTTTTAAAATTATTTATATTCTTTTAATTTCTTTAATTTATTTTTTTTTTAATTTTTAAATTTTTTTTTAACTTTAAAATTTTTTTTTTAATTTTTAAAATTTTTTTTTTAATTTTTAAAATTTTTTTTTAATATTTAAATTTTTTTTATTTATTTTTTAATTTTTGAAAATTTTTTTTTTTAATTTTTTAAAAGTATTATTTTTTATTTCAAAAATGTTTTTTAATTTTAAAAATTTTTTTTAAATTTTTTTTTTTAATTTTTTAATTTTTTGTTAAAAATTTGTTTCAATTTTTTAACAAAATTAAAAAAAATTATTTCTTTTTAAATTTTTTTAATTTTTTTAATTTTTAAATTTCTATTTTAATTTTTAAATTTTTTTTAATTTTTAAATTTTTTTTAATTTTTAAATTTTTTTTAATTTTTAAATTTTTCTTAATACTTTTTTTTTAATTTTTTAAACAAAATTTTTTAAATTTTTTTAAAATTTTCTTATAATTTTTTTTAATTTTTAAATTTTTTTTAAAATTTTTTTTTATTTTATTTTAATTTTTGAAAATTTTTCTAATTTTTTTTAAAATTTTTTTAAAAGTATAATTTTTTATTTCAAAAATGTTTTTTAATTTTTTTTTAATTTTTTTAATTTTTATTTTTCTTTTTTTATTTTTTTTTTTAATTTTTAAAATTTTCTTAATACTTTTTATTTTAATTTTTTAAACAAAATTTTTTAATTTTTTTTAAATTTTTTTTTAAATTTTAAAAATTTTTTTTAAATTTTTTAAAAATTATAATTTTTTTATTTCAAAAAATGTTTTTTAATTTTTTAATTTTTTTTTAATTTTCTTATAATTTTTTTTAATTTTTAATTTTTAAATTTTTTTTTAATTTTTAAATTTTTTTTTAATTTTAATTTTTTTTTAATTTTAAATTTTTTTTTTAATTTTAAAATTTTTTTTTAATTTCAAATTTTTTTTTAATTTTTAATTTTTTTTTATTTTTTTTTAATTTTTGAAAATTTTTCTAATTTTTTTTTTAATTTTTTTAAAAGTATTATTTTTTTATTTCAAAAATGTTTTTAATTTTCTTTAATTTTTTCAAATTTTTAAATTTTTTTTAAATTTTCTTGTATTTTTTTTTTAATTTTTAAATTTTTTTTAATATTTTTTAAAATTTTTTATTTAAATTCTTTTTAAATTTTTATTTTAATTTTTTTTTTAATTTTTAAATTTTTTTTAAAATTATTTATATTCTTTTAATTTCTTTAATTTAATTTTTTTTAATTTTTAAATTTTCTTTAACTTTAAAATTTTTTTTTTAATTTTTAAAATTTTTTTTTTAATTTTTAAAATTTTTTTTTAATTTTTAAATTTTTTTTATTTTTTTTTTTAATTTTTGAAAATTTTTTTTTTAAATTTTTTAAAAGTATTATTTTTTTATTTCAAAAATGTTTTTTAATTTTTAAAATTTTTAAAAATTTTTTTTTTTAATTTTTTAATTTTTTGTTAAAAATTTGTTTCAATTTTTTAACAAAATTAAAAAAAATTATTTCTTTTTAAATTTTTTTAATTTTTTTAATTTTTAAATTTTTATTTTAATTTTTAAATTTTTTTTTTAATTTTAAAATTTGTTTTTATTTTTTTTTTTAATCTTTGAAAATTTATCTAAATTTTTTTTTAATTTATTTAAAAGTATTATTTTTTTATTTCAAAAATGTTTTTTAATTTTTAAAATTTTCTTAGAACTTTTTTTTTAATTTTTTAAACAAATTTTTTTAATTTTTTTTAAATTTTTTTTTTAATTTTAAAATTTTTTTTTATTTTTTTTTTAATCTTTGAAAATTTATCTAAATTTTTTTTTAATTTATTTAAAAGTATTATTTTTTTATTTCAAAAATGTTTTTTAATTTTTTAAATTTTTTTTAATTTTTATTTTTCTTTTTTTATTTTTTTTTTAATTTTTAAAATTTTTTTAATTCTTTTTTTTAAATTTTTTATACAAAATTTTTTAATTTTTTTAAAATTTTTTTTAAATTTTAAAATTTTTTTAAAAATTTTTAAAAATTATAATTTTTTTATTTCAAAAAATGTTTTTTAATTTTTTTAATTTTTAAATTTTTTTTTAAATTTTCTTATAATTTTGTTTAATTTTTAAATTTTTTTTTAATTTTTAAATTTTTTTTAATTTTTAAATTTTTTTTTAATTTTAAATTTTTTTTTAATTTTAAATTTTTTTTTTAATTTTAAAATTTTTTTTTAATTTCAAATTTTTTTAATTTTTAATTTTTTTTATTTTTTTTTAATTTTTAAAATTTTTTTAAAATTTTCTTATAATTTTTTTTAATTTTTAAATTTTTTTTAAATTTTTTTTTATTTTATTTTAATTTTTGAAAATTTTTCTAATGTTTTTAAAATTTTTTTAAAAGTATAATTTTTTTATTTCAAAAATGTTTTTTAATTTTTTTAATTTTTTTAATTTTTATTTTTCTCTTTTTATTTTTTTTTTAATTTTAAAATTTTCTTAATACTTTTTTTTTAATTTTTTAAACAAAATTTTTTAATTTTTTTAAATTTTTTTTTAAATTTTAAAATTTTTTTTAAAATTTTTTAAAAATTATAATTTTTTTATTTCAAAAAATGTTTAATTTTTTAATTTTTTAATTTTTTTTTAATTTTCTTATAATTTTTTTTAATTTTTAATTTTTAAATTTTTTTTTAATTTTTAAATTTTTTTTTAATTTTAATTTTTTTTTAATTTTAAATTTTTTTTTAATTTTAAAATTTTTTTTAATTTCAAATTTTTTTTTAATTTTTAATTTTTTTTATTTTTTTTAATTTTTGAAAATTTTTCTAATTTTTTTTTAATTTTTTTAAAAGTATTATTTTTTTATTTCAAAAATGTTTTTAATTTTCTTTAATTTTTTCAAATTTTTAAATTTTTTTTAAAT
>NW_027487527.1:0-14788 GCF_050908995.1 Andrena cerasifolii | reverse complement strand
CGTTGGTTCGTTGGTTCGTTGGTTCGTTGGTTCGTTGGTTCGTTGGTTCGTTGGTTCGTTGGTTCGTTGGTTCGTTGGTTCGTTGGTTCGTTGGTTCGTTGGTTCGTTGGTTCGTTGGTTCGTTGGTTCGTTGGTTCGTTGGTTCGTTGGTTCGTTGGTTCGTTGGTTCGTTGGTTCGTTGATTCGTTGGTTCGTTGGTTCGTTGGTTCGTTGGTTCGTTGGTTCGTTGGTTCGTTGGTTCGTTGGTTCGATGGTTCGTTGGTTCGTTGGTTCGTTGGTTCGTTGGTTCGTTGGTTCGTTGGTTCGTTGGTTCGTTGGTTCGTTTGTTTCTTTGTTTCTTTCTTTCTTTGTTCGTTGGTTCGTTGGTTCGTTGGTTCGTTGGTTCGTTGGTTCGTTGGTTCGTTGGTTCGTTGGTTCGTTGGTTCGTTGGTTCGTTGGTTCTTTGGTTCGTTGGTTCGTTGGTTCGTTGGTTCGTTGGTTCGTTGGTTCGTTGGTTCGTTGATTCGTTGGTTCGTTGGTTCGTTGGTTCGTTGGTTCGTTGGTTCGTTGGTTCGTTTGTTTCTTTGTTTCTTTCTTTCTTTGTTCGTTTGTTCGTTTGTTCGTATGTTCGTTGGTTCGTTGGTTCGTTTGTTCGCTGGTTCGTTGGTTCGTTGGTTCGTTGGTTCGTTGGTTCGTTGGTTCGTTGGTTCGTTGGTTCGTTGGTTCGTTGGTTCGTTGGTTCGTTGGTTCGTTGGTTCGTTTGTTCGTTGGTTCGTTTTTTCTTTGTTTCTTTCTTTCTTTGTTCGTGTGTTCGTTTGTTCGTTGGTACGTTGGTTCGTTTGTTCGTTCGTTCGTTTGTTCGTGTTCGTTTGTTCGTTGGTTCGTTGGTTCGTTGGTTCGTTGGTTCGTTGGTTCGTTGGTTCGTTGGTTCGTTGGTTCGTTGGTTCCGTTGGTTCCTTGGTTCGTTGGTTCGTTGGTTCGTTGGTTCGTTGGTTCGTTGGTTCGTTGGTTCGTTGGTTCGTTGGTTCGTTGGTTCGTTGGTTCGTTGGTTCGTTGGTTCGTTGGTTCGTTGGTTCGTTGGTTCGTTGGTTCGCTGGTTCGTTGGTTCGTTGGTTCGTTGGTTCGTTGGTTCGTTGGTTCGTTGGTTCGTTGGTTCGTTGGTTCCTTGGTTCGTTGGTTCGTTGGTTCGTTTGTTTCTTTGTTTCTTTCTTTCTTTGTTCGTTTGTTCGTTTGTTCGTTTGTTCGTTGGTTCGTTTTTTCGTTTGTTCGCTGGTTCGTTGGTTCGTTGGTTCGTTGGTTCGTTGGTTCGTTTGTTTCTTTGTTTCTTTCTTCCTTTGTTCGTTTGTTCGTTTCTTCGTTGGTTCGTTGGTTCGTTGGTTCGTTGGTTCGTTGGTTCGTCGGTTCGTCGGTTCGTCGGTTCGTTGGTTCGTTGGTTCGTTGGTTCGTTGGTTCGTTGGTTCGTTGGTTCGTTGGTTCGTTGGTTCGTTGGTTCGTCGGTTCGTTGGTTCGTTGGTTCGTTGGTTCGTTGGTTCGTTGGTTCATTGGTTCGTTGGTTCGTTGGTTCGTTGGTTCGTTGGTTCGTTGGTTCGTTGGTTTCTTTGTTTCTTTCTTTCTTTGTTCGTTGGTTCGTTGGTTCGTTGGTTCGTTGGTTCGTTGGTTCGTTGGTTCCTTGGTTCGTTGGTTCGTTGGTTCGTTGGTTCGTTGGTTCGTTGGTTCGTTGGTTCGTTGGTTCGTTGGTTCGTTGGTTCGTTGGTTCGTTGGTTCGTTGGTTCGTTGGTTCGTCGGTTCGTCGGTTCGTCGGTTCGTTGGTTCGTTGGTTCGTTGGTTCGTTGGTTCGTTGGTTCGTTGGTTCGTTGGTTCGTTGGTTCGTTGGTTCGTCGGTTCGTTGGTTCGTTGGTTCGTTGGTTCGTTGGTTCGTTGGTTCGTTGGTTCATTGGTTCGTTGGTTCGTTGGTTCGTTGGTTCGTTGGTTCGTTGGTTCGTTGGTTCTTTGGTTCGTTGGTTCGTTGGTTCGTTGGTTCGTTGGTTCGTTGGTTCGTTGGTTCGTTGGTTCCTTGGTTCGTTGGTTCGTTGGTTCGTTGGTTCGTTGGTTCGTTGGTTCGTTGGTTCGTTGGTTCGTTGGTTCGTTGGTTCGTTGGTTCGTTGGTTCGTTGGTTCGTTGGTTCGTTGGTTCGTTGGTTCGTTTGTTTCTTTGTTTCTTTCTTTCTTTGTTCGTTGGTTCGTTGGTTCGTTGGTTCGTTGGTTCCTTGGTTCGTTTGTTCGCTGGTTCGTTGGTTCGTTGGTTCGTTGGTTCGTTGGTTCGTTTGTTTCTTTGTTTCTTTCTTTCTTTGTTCGTTTGTTCGTTTGTTCGTTGGTTCGATTGTTCGTTTGTTCGCTGGTTCGTTGGTTCGTTGGTTCGTTGGTTCGTTGGTTCGTTGGTTCGTTGGTTCGTTGGTTCGTTGGTTCGTTGGTTCGTTGGTTCGTTGGTTCGTTGGTTCGTTGGTTCGTTGGTTCGTTGGTTCGTTGGTTCGTTGGTTCGTTGGTTCGTTGGTTCGTTGGTTCGTTGGTTCGTTGGTTCGTTGGTTCGTTGGTTCGTTGGTTCGTTGGTTCGTTGGTTCGTTGGTTCGTTGGTTCGTTGGTTCGTTTGTTTCTTTGTTTCTTTCTTTCTTTGTTCGTTGGTTCGTTGGTTCTTTGGTTCGTTGGTTCGTTGGTTCGTTGGTTCGTTGGTTCGTTGGTTCGTTGGTTCGTTGGTTCGTTGGTTCGTTTGTTTCTTTGTTTCTTTCTTTCTTTGTTCGTTTGTTCGTTTGTTCGTATGTTCGTTGGTTCGTTGGTTCGTTTGTTCGTTTGTTCGTTTGTTCGCTGGTTCGTTGGTTCGTTGGTTCGTTGGTTCGTTGGTTCGTTGGTTCGTTGGTTCGTTGGTTCGTTGGTTCGTTGGTTCGTTGGTTCGTTGGTTCGTTGGTTCGTTGGTTCGTTGGTTCGTTGGTTCGTTGGTTCGTTGATTCGTTGGTTCGTTGGTTCGTTGGTTCGTTGGTTCGTTGGTTCTTTGGTTCGTTGGTTCGTTGGTTCGTTGGTTCGTTGGTTCGTTGGTTCGTTGGTTCGTTGGTTCGTTGGTTCCTTGGTTCGTTGGTTCGTTGGTTCGTTTGTTTCTTTGTTTCTTTCTTTCTTTGTTCGTTTGTTCGTTTGTTCGTTTGTTCGTTGGTTCGTTTTTTCGTTTGTTCGCTGGTTCGTTGGTTCGTTGGTTCGTTGGTTCGTTGGTTCGTTTGTTTCTTTGTTTCTTTCTTCCTTTGTTCGTTTGTTCGTTTCTTCGTTGGTTCGTTTGTTCGTTTGTTCGCTGGTTCGTTGGTTCGTTGGTTCGTTGGTTCGTTGGTTCGTTGTTTCGTTGGTTCGTTGGTTCGTTGGTTCGTTGTTTCGTTGGTTCGTTGGTTCGTTGGTTCGTTGGTTCGTTGTTTCGTTGGTTCGTTGGTTCGTTGGTTCGTTGGTTCGTTGGTTCGTTGGTTCGTTGGTTCGTTGGTTCGTTGGTTCGTTGGTTCGTTGGTTCGTTGGTTCGTTGGTTCGTTGGTTCGTTGGTTCGTTGGTTCGTTGGTTCGTTGGTTCGTTGGTTCGTTGGTTCGTTGGTTCGTTGGTTCGTTGGTTCGTTGGTTCGTTGGTTCGTTGGTTCGTTGATTCGTTGGTTCGTTGGTTCGTTGGTTCGTTGGTTCGTTGGTTCGTTGGTTCGTTGGTTCGTTGGTTCGATGGTTCGTTGGTTCGTTGGTTCGTTGGTTCGTTGGTTCGTTGGTTCGTTGGTTCGTTGGTTCGTTGGTTCGTTTGTTTCTTTGTTTCTTTCTTTCTTTGTTCGTTGGTTCGTTGGTTCGTTGGTTCGTTGGTTCGTTGGTTCGTTGGTTCGTTGGTTCGTTGGTTCGTTGGTTCGTTGGTTCTTTGGTTCGTTGGTTCGTTGGTTCGTTGGTTCGTTGGTTCGTTGGTTCGTTGGTTCGTTGATTCGTTGGTTCGTTGGTTCGTTGGTTCGTTGGTTCGTTGGTTCGTTGGTTCGTTTGTTTCTTTGTTTCTTTCTTTCTTTGTTCGTTTGTTCGTTTGTTCGTATGTTCGTTGGTTCGTTGGTTCGTTTGTTCGCTGGTTCGTTGGTTCGTTGGTTCGTTGGTTCGTTGGTTCGTTGGTTCGTTGGTTCGTTGGTTCGTTGGTTCGTTGGTTCGTTGGTTCGTTGGTTCGTTGGTTCGTTGGTTCGTTGGTTCGTTTGTTCGTTGGTTCGTTTTTTCGTTTGTTCGCTGGTTCGTTGGTTCGTTGGTTCGTTGGTTCGTTGGTTCGTTTGTTTCTTTGTTTCTTTCTTCCTTTGTTCGTTTGTTCGTTTCTTCGTTGGTTCGTTTGTTCGTTTGTTCGTTTGTTCGCTGGTTCGTTGGTTCGTTGGTTCGTTGGTTCGTTGGTTCGTTGGTTCGTTGGTTCGTTGGTTCGTTGGTTCGTTGGTTCGTTGGTTCGTTGGTTCGTTGGTTCGTTGGTTCGTTGGTTCGTTGGTTCGTTGGTTCGTTGGTTCGTTGGTTCGTTGGTTCGTTGGTTCGTTGGTTCGTTGATTCGTTGGTTCGTTGGTTCGTTGGTTCGTTGGTTCGTTGGTTCGTTGGTTCGTTGGTTCGTTGGTTCGTTGGTTCGTTGGTTCGTTGGTTCGTTGGTTCGTTGGTTCGTTGGTTCGTTGGTTCGTTGGTTCGTTGGTTCGTTGGTTCGTTGGTTCGTTTGTTTCTTTGTTTCTTTCTTTCTTTGTTCGTTGGTTCGTTGGTTCGTTGGTTCGTTGGTTCGTTGGTTCGTTGGTTCGTTGGTTCGTTGGTTCGTTGGTTCGTTGGTTCGTTGGTTCGTTGGTTCGTTGGTTCGTTGGTTCGTTGGTTCGTTGGTTCGTTGGTTCGTTGGTTCGTTGGTTCGTTGGTTCGTTGGTTCGTTGGTTCGTTGGTTCGTTGGTTCGTTGGTTCGTTGGTTCGTTGGTTCGTTGGTTCGTTGGTTCGTTGGTTCGTTGGTTCGTTGGTTCGTTGGTTCGTTGGTTCGTTGGTTCGTTGGTTCGTTGGTTCGTTGGTTCGTTGGTTCGTTGGTTCGTTGGTTCGTTGGTTCGTTGGTTCGTTGGTTCGTTGGTTCGTTGGTTCGTTTGTTTCTTTGTTTCTTTCTTTCTTTGTTCGTTGGTTCGTTGGTTCTTTGGTTCGTTGGTTCGTTGGTTCGTTGGTTCGTTGGTTCGTTGGTTCGTTGGTTCGTTGGTTCGTTGGTTCGTTTGTTTCTTTGTTTCTTTCTTTCTTTGTTCGTTTGTTCGTTTGTTCGTATGTTCGTTGGTTCGTTGGTTCGTTTGTTCGTTTGTTCGTTTGTTCGCTGGTTCGTTGGTTCGTTGGTTCGTTGGTTCGTTGGTTCGTTGGTTCGTTGGTTCGTTGGTTCGTTGGTTCGTTGGTTCGTTGGTTCGTTGGTTCGTTGGTTCGTTGGTTCGTTGGTTCGTTGATTCGTTGGTTCGTTGGTTCGTTGGTTCGTTGGTTCGTTGGTTCTTTGGTTCGTTGGTTCGTTGGTTCGTTGGTTCGTTGGTTCGTTGGTTCGTTGGTTCGTTGGTTCGTTGGTTCCTTGGTTCGTTGGTTCGTTGGTTCGTTTGTTTCTTTGTTTCTTTCTTTCTTTGTTCGTTTGTTCGTTTGTTCGTTTGTTCGTTGGTTCGTTTTTTCGTTTGTTCGCTGGTTCGTTGGTTCGTTGGTTCGTTGGTTCGTTGGTTCGTTTGTTTCTTTGTTTCTTTCTTCCTTTGTTCGTTTGTTCGTTTCTTCGTTGGTTCGTTTGTTCGTTTGTTCGCTGGTTCGTTGGTTCGTTGGTTCGTTGGTTCGTTGGTTCGTTGTTTCGTTGGTTCGTTGGTTCGTTGGTTCGTTGTTTCGTTGGTTCGTTGGTTCGTTGGTTCGTTGGTTCGTTGTTTCGTTGGTTCGTTGGTTCGTTGGTTCGTTGGTTCGTTGGTTCGTTGGTTCGTTGGTTCGTTGGTTCGTTGGTTCGTTGGTTCGTTGGTTCGTTGGTTCGTTGGTTCGTTGGTTCGTTGGTTCGTTGGTTCGTTGGTTCGTTGGTTCGTTGGTTCGTTGGTTCGTTGGTTCGTTGGTTCGTTGGTTCGTTGGTTCGTTGGTTCGTTGGTTCGTTGATTCGTTGGTTCGTTGGTTCGTTGGTTCGTTGGTTCGTTGGTTCGTTGGTTCGTTGGTTCGTTGGTTCGATGGTTCGTTGGTTCGTTGGTTCGTTGGTTCGTTGGTTCGTTGGTTCGTTGGTTCGTTGGTTCGTTGGTTCGTTTGTTTCTTTGTTTCTTTCTTTCTTTGTTCGTTGGTTCGTTGGTTCGTTGGTTCGTTGGTTCGTTGGTTCGTTGGTTCGTTGGTTCGTTGGTTCGTTGGTTCGTTGGTTCTTTGGTTCGTTGGTTCGTTGGTTCGTTGGTTCGTTGGTTCGTTGGTTCGTTGGTTCGTTGATTCGTTGGTTCGTTGGTTCGTTGGTTCGTTGGTTCGTTGGTTCGTTGGTTCGTTTGTTTCTTTGTTTCTTTCTTTCTTTGTTCGTTTGTTCGTTTGTTCGTATGTTCGTTGGTTCGTTGGTTCGTTTGTTCGCTGGTTCGTTGGTTCGTTGGTTCGTTGGTTCGTTGGTTCGTTGGTTCGTTGGTTCGTTGGTTCGTTGGTTCGTTGGTTCGTTGGTTCGTTGGTTCGTTGGTTCGTTGGTTCGTTGGTTCGTTTGTTCGTTGGTTCGTTTTTTCGTTTGTTCGCTGGTTCGTTGGTTCGTTGGTTCGTTGGTTCGTTGGTTCGTTTGTTTCTTTGTTTCTTTCTTCCTTTGTTCGTTTGTTCGTTTCTTCGTTGGTTCGTTTGTTCGTTTGTTCGCTGGTTCGTTGGTTCGTTGGTTCGTTGGTTCGTTGGTTCGTTGGTTCGTTGGTTCGTTGGTTCGTTGGTTCGTTGGTTCGTTGGTTCGTTGGTTCGTTGGTTCGTTGGTTCGTTGGTTCGTTGGTTCGTTGGTTCGTTGGTTCGTTGGTTCGTTGGTTCGTTGGTTCGTTGGTTCGTTGATTCGTTGGTTCGTTGGTTCGTTGGTTCGTTGGTTCGTTGGTTCGTTGGTTCGTTGGTTCGTTGGTTCGTTGGTTCGTTGGTTCGTTGGTTCGTTGGTTCGTTGGTTCGTTGGTTCGTTGGTTCGTTGGTTCGTTGGTTCGTTGGTTCGTTGGTTCGTTTGTTTCTTTGTTTCTTTCTTTCTTTGTTCGTTGGTTCGTTGGTTCGTTGGTTCGTTGGTTCGTTGGTTCGTTGGTTCGTTGGTTCGTTGGTTCGTTGGTTCGTTGGTTCGTTGGTTCTTTGGTTCGTTGGTTCGTTGGTTCGTTGGTTCGTTGGTTCGTTGGTTCGTTGGTTCGTTGATTCGTTGGTTCGTTGGTTCGTTGGTTCGTTGGTTCGTTGGTTCGTTGGTTCGTTTGTTTCTTTGTTTCTTTCTTTCTTTGTTCGTTTGTTCGTTTGTTCGTATGTTCGTTGGTTCGTTGGTTCGTTTGTTCGCTGGTTCGTTGGTTCGTTGGTTCGTTGGTTCGTTGGTTCGTTGGTTCGTTGGTTCGTTGGTTCGTTGGTTCGTTGGTTCGTTGGTTCGTTGGTTCGTTTGTTCGTTTGTTCGTTTGTTCGTTTGTTCGCTGGTTCGTTGGTTCGTTGGTTCGTTGGTTCGTTGGTTCGTTGGTTCGTTGGTTCGTTGTTTCGTTGGTTCGTTGGTTCGTTGGTTCGTTGGTTCGTTGTTTCGTTGGTTCGTTGGTTCGTTGGTTCGTTGGTTCGTTGGTTCGTTGGTTCGTTGGTTCGTTGGTTCGTTGGTTCGTTGGTTCGTTGGTTCGTTGGTTCGTTGGTTCGTTGGTTCGTTGGTTCGTTGGTTCGTTGGTTCGTTGGTTCGTTGGTTCGTTGGTTCGTTGGTTCGTTGGTTCGTTGGTTCGTTGGTTCGTTGGTTCGTTGGTTCGTTGGTTCGTTGGTTCGTTGGTTCGTTGGTTCGTTGGTTCGTTGGTTCGTTGGTTCGTTGGTTCGTTTGTTTCTTTGTTTCTTTCTTTCTTTGTTCGTTGGTTCGTTGGTTCGTTGGTTCGTTGGTTCGTTGGTTCGTTGGTTCGTTGGTTCGTTGGTTCGT
Organism: Andrena cerasifolii; assembly: GCF_050908995.1. Lineage (NCBI taxonomy): Eukaryota > Metazoa > Arthropoda > Insecta > Hymenoptera > Andrenidae > Andrena > Andrena cerasifolii. The sequence goes on along the minus strand of NW_027487527.1, from coordinate 6,755 downwards.
TGGTTCGTTGGTTCGTTGGTTCTTTGGTTCGTTGGTTCGTTGGTTCGTTGGTTCGTTGGTTCGTTGGTTCGTTGGTTCGTTGATTCGTTGGTTCGTTGGTTCGTTGGTTCGTTGGTTCGTTGGTTCGTTGGTTCGTTTGTTTCTTTGTTTCTTTCTTTCTTTGTTCGTTTGTTCGTTTGTTCGTATGTTCGTTGGTTCGTTGGTTCGTTTGTTCGTTTGTTCGTTTGTTCGCTGGTTCGTTGGTTCGTTGGTTCGTTGGTTCGTTGGTTCGTTGGTTCGTTGGTTCGTTGGTTCGTTGGTTCGTTGGTTCGTTGGTTCGTTGGTTCGTTGGTTCGTTTGTTCGTTTGTTCGTTTGTTCGTTTGTTCGCTGGTTCGTTGGTTCGTTGGTTCGTTGGTTCGTTGGTTCGTTGGTTCGTTGGTTCGTTGGTTCGTTGGTTCGTTGGTTCGTTGGTTCGTTGGTTCGTTGGTTCGTTGGTTCGTTGGTTCGTTGGTTCGTTGGTTCGTTGGTTCGTTGGTTCGTTGGTTCTTTGGTTCGTTGGTTCGTTGGTTCGTTGGTTCGTTGGTTCGTTGGTTCGTTGGTTCCTTGGTTCGTTGGTTCGTTGGTTCGTTTGTTTCTTTGTTTCTTTCTTTCTTTGTTCGTTTGTTCGTTGGTTCGTTTTTTCGTTTGTTCGCTGGTTCGTTGGTTCGTTGGTTCGTTGGTTCGTTGGTTCGTTGGTTCGTTGGTTCGTTGGTTCGTTGGTTCGTTGGTTCGTTGATTCGTTGGTTCGTTGGTTCGTTGGTTCGTTGGTTCGTTGGTTCGTTGGTTCGTTTGTTTCTTTGTTTCTTTCTTTCTTTGTTCGTTTGTTCGTTTGTTCGTATGTTCGTTGGTTCGTTGGTTCGTTTGTTCGTTTGTTCGTTTGTTCGCTGGTTCGTTGGTTCGTTGGTTCGTTGGTTCGTTGGTTCGTTGGTTCGATGGTTCGTTGGTTCGTTGGTTCGTTGGTTCGTTGGTTCGTTGGTTCGTTTGTTCGTTTGTTCGTTTGTTCGTTTGTTCGCTGGTTCGTTGGTTCGTTGGTTCGTTGGTTCGTTGGTTCGTTGGTTCGTTGGTTCGTTGGTTCGTTGGTTCGTTGGTTCGTTGGTTCGTTGGTTCGTTGGTTCGTTGGTTCGTTGGTTCGTTGGTTCGTTGGTTCGTTGGTTCGTTGGTTCGTTGGTTCGTTGGTTCTTTGGTTCGTTGGTTCGTTGGTTCGTTGGTTCGTTGGTTCGTTGGTTCGTTGGTTCCTTGGTTCGTTGGTTCGTTGGTTCGTTTGTTTCTTTGTTTCTTTCTTTCTTTGCTCGTTTGTTCGTTGGTTCGTTTTTTCGTTTGTTCGTTGGTTCGTTGGTTCGTTGGTTCGTTGGTTCGTTGGTTCGTTGGTTCGTTGGTTCGTTGGTTCGTTGGTTCGTTGGTTCGTTGGTTCGTTGGTTCGTTGGTTCGTTGGTTCGTTGGTTCGTTGGTTCGTTGGTTCGTTGGTTCGTTGGTTCGTTGGTTCGTTGGTTCGTTGGTTCGTTGGTTCGTTGGTTCGTTGGTTCGTTGGTTCGTTGGTTCGTTGGTTCGTTGGTTCGTTGGTTCGTTGGTTCGTTGGTTCGTTGGTTCGTTGGTTCGTTGGTTCGTTGGTTCGTTGGTTCGTTGGTTCGTTGGATCGTTGGTTCGTTGGTTCGTTGGTTCGTTGGTTCGTTTGTTTCTTTGTTTCTTTCTTTCTTTGTTCGTTTGTTCGTTTGTTCGTTTGTTCGTTTGTTCGTTGGGTCGTTGGTTCGTTGGTTCGTTGGTTCGTTTGTTCGTTGGTTCGTTGGTTCGTTGGTTCGTTTGTTTCTTTGTTTCTTTCTTTCTTTGTTCGTTTGTTCGTTGGTTCGTTGGTTCGTATGTTTGTTTGTTCGTTGGTTCGTTGGTTCGTTGGTTCGTTGGTTCGTTGGTTCGTTTGTTTCTTTGTTTCTTTCTTTCTTTGTTCGTTTGTTCGTTTGTTCGTTGGTTCGATTGTTCGTTTGTTCGCTGGTTCGTTGGTTCGTTGGTTCGTTGGTTCGTTGGTTCGTTGGTTCGTTGGTTCGTTGGTTCGTTGGTTCGTTGGTTCGTTGGTTCGTTGGTTCGTTGGTTCGTTGGTTCGTTGGTTCGTTGGTTCGTTGGTTCGTTGGTTCGTTGGTTCGTTGGTTCGTTGGTTCGTTGGTTCGTTGGTTCGTTGGTTCGTTGGTTCGTTGGTTCGTTGGTTCGTTTGTTTCTTTGTTTCTTTCTTTCTTTGTTCGTTGGTTCGTTGGTTCGTTGGTTCGTTGGTTCGTTGGTTCGTTGGTTCGTTGGTTCGTTGGTTCGTTGGTTCGTTGGTTCGTTGGTTCGTTGGTTCTTTGGTTCGTTGGTTCGTTGGTTCGTTGGTTCGTTGGTTCGTTGGTTCGTTGGTTCATTGATTCGTTGGTTCGTTGGTTCGTTGGTTCATTGGTTCGTTGGTTCGTTGGTTCGTTTGTTTCTTTGTTTCTTTCTTTCTTTGTTCGTTTGTTCGTTTGTTCGTATGTTCGTTGGTTCGTTGGTTCGTTTGTTCGTTTGTTCGTTTGTTCGCTGGTTCGTTGGTTCGTTGGTTCGTTGGTTCGTTGGTTCGTTGGTTCGTTGGTTCGTTGGTTCGTTGGTTCGTTGGTTCGTTGGTTCGTTGGTTCGTTGGTTCGTTTGTTCGTTTGTTCGTTTGTTCGTTTGTTCGCTGGTTCGTTGGTTCGTTGGTTCGTTGGTTCGTTGGTTCGTTGGTTCGTTGGTTCGTTGGTTCGATGGTTCGTTGGTTCGTTGGTTCGTTGGTTCGTTGGTTCGTTGGTTCGTTGGTTCGTCGGTTCGTTGGTTCGTTGGTTCTTTGGTTCGTTGGTTCGTTGGTTCGTTGGTTCGTTGGTTCGTTGGTTCGTTGGTTCCTTGGTTCGTTGGTTCGTTGGTTCGTTTGTTTCTTTGTTTCTTTCTTTCTTTGTTCGTTTGATCGTTGGTTCGTTTTTTCGTTTGTTCGCTGGTTCGTTGGTTCGTTGGTTCGTTGGTTCGTTGGTTCGTTGGTTCGTTGGTTCGTTGGTTCGTTGGTTCGTTGGTTCGTTGGTTCGTTGGTTCGTTGGTTCGTTGGTTCGTTGGTTCGTTGGTTCGTTGGTTCGTTGGTTCGTTGGTTCGTTGGTTCGTTGGTTCGTTGGTTCGTCGGTTCGTCGGTTCGTCGGTTCGTTGGTTCGTTGGTTCGTTGGTTCGTTGGTTCGTTGGTTCGTTGGTTCGTTGGTTCGTTGGTTCGTTGGTTCGTCGGTTCGTTGGTTCGTTGGTTCGTTGGTTCGTTGGTTCGTTGGTTCGTTGGTTCGTTGGTTCGTTGGTTCGTTGGTTCGTTGGTTCGTTGGTTCGTTGGTTCGTTGGTTCGTTGGTTCGTTGGTTCGTTGGTTCTTTGGTTCGTTGGTTCCTTGGTTCGTTGGTTCGTTGGTTCGTTGGTTCGTTGGTTCGTTGATTCGTTGGTTCGTTGGTTCGTTGGTTCGTTGGTTCGTTGGTTCGTTGGTTCGTTTGTTTCTTTGTTTCTTTCTTTCTTTGTTCGTTTGTTCGTTTGTTCGTATGTTCGTTGGTTCGTTGGTTCGTTTGTTCGTTTGTTCGTTTGTTCGCTGGTTCGTTGGTTCGTTGGTTCGTTGGTTCGTTGGTTCGTTGGTTCGTTGGTTCGTTGGTTCGTTGGTTCGTTGGTTCGTTGGTTACTTGGTTCGTTGGTTCGTTGGTTCGTTGGTTCGTTGGTTCGTTGGTTCGTTGGTTCGCTGGTTCGTTGGTTCGTTGGTTCGTTGGTTCGTTGGTTCGTTGGTTCCTTGGTTACTTGGTTCGTTGGTTCGTTGGTTCGTTGGTTCGTTGGTTCCTTGGTTCGTTGGTTCGTTGGTTCGTTGGTTCGTTGGTTCTTTGGTTCGTTGGTTCGTTGGTTCGTTGGTTCGTTGGTTCGTTGGTTCGTTGGTTCGTTGGTCCTTTGATTCGTTGGTTCGTTGGTTCGTTGGTTCGTTGGTTCGTTGGTTCGTTGGTTCGTTGGTTCGTTGGTTCGTTGGTTCGTTTGTTTCTTTGTTTCTTTCTTTCTTTGTTCGTTTGTTCGTTTCTTCGTTGGTTCGTTTGTTCGTTTGTTCGCTGGTTCGTTGGTTCGTTGGTTCGTTGGTTCGTTGGTTCGTTGGTTCGTTGGTTCGTTGTTTCGTTGGTTCGTTGGTTCGTTGGTTCGTTGGTTCGTTGGTTCGTTGGTTCGTTGGTTCGTTGGTTCGTTGGTTCGTTGGTTCGTTGGTTCGTTGGTTCCTTGGTTCGTTGGTTCGTTGGTTCGTTGGTTCGTTGGTTCCTTGGTTCGTTGGTTCGTTGGTTCGTTGGTTCGTTGGTTCTTTGGTTCGTTGGTTCGTTGGTTCGTTGGTTCGTTGGTTCGTTGGTTCGTTGGTTCGTTGGTCCTTTGATTCGTTGGTTCGTTGGTTCGTTGGTTCGTTGGTTCGTTGGTTCGTTGGTTCGTTGGTTCGTTGGTTCGTTGGTTCGTTGGTTCGTTGGTTCGTTTGTTTCTTTGTTTCTTTCTTTCTTTGTTCGTTTGTTCGTTTCTTCGTTGGTTCGTTTGTTCGTTTGTTCGCTGGTTCGTTGGTTCGTTGGTTCGTTGGTTCGTTGGTTCGTTGGTTCGTTGGTTCGTTGGTTCGTTGTTTCGTTGGTTCGTTGGTTCGTTGGTTCGTTGGTTCGTTGTTTCGTTGGTTCGTTGGTTCGTTGGTTCGTTGGTTCGTTGGTTCGTTGGTTCGTTGGTTCGTTGGTTCGTTGGTTCGTTGGTTCGTTGGTTCGTTGGTTCCTTGTTTCGTTGGTTCGTTGGTTCGTTGGTTCGTTGGTTCTTTGGTTCGTTGGTTCGTTGGTTCGTTGGTTCGTTGGTTCGTTGGTTCGTTGGTTCGTTGGTTCGTTGGTTCGTTGGTTCGTTGGTTCGTTGGTTCGTTGGTTCGTTGGTTCGTTGGTTCGTTGGTTCGTTGGTTCGTCGGTTCGTCGGTTCGTCGGTTCGTTGGTTCGTTGGTTCGTTGGTTCGTTGGTTCGTTGGTTCGTTGGTTCGTTGGTTCGTTGGTTCGTTGGTTCGTTGGTTCGTCGGTTCGTTGGTTCGTTGGTTCGTTGGTTCGTTGGTTCGTTGGTTCGTTGGTTCGTTGGTTCGTTGGTTCGTTGGTTCGTTGGTTCGTTGGTTCGTTGGTTCGTTGGTTCGTTGGTTCGTTGGTTCGTTGGTTCGTTGGTTCTTTGGTTCGTTGGTTCCTTGGTTCGTTGGTTCGTTGGTTCGTTGGTTCGTTGGTTCGTTGATTCGTTGGTTCGTTGGTTCGTTGGTTCGTTGGTTCGTTGGTTCGTTGGTTCGTTTGTTTCTTTGTTTCTTTCTTTCTTTGTTCGTTTGTTCGTTTGTTCGTATGTTCGTTGGTTCGTTGGTTCGTTTGTTCGTTTGTTCGTTTGTTCGCTGGTTCGTTGGTTCGTTGGTTCGTTGGTTCGTTGGTTCGTTGGTTCGTTGGTTCGTTGGTTCGTTGGTTCGTTGGTTCGTTGGTTACTTGGTTCGTTGGTTCGTTGGTTCGTTGGTTCGTTGGTTCGTTGGTTCGTTGGTTCGCTGGTTCGTTGGTTCGTTGGTTCGTTGGTTCGTTGGTTCGTTGGTTCCTTGGTTACTTGGTTCGTTGGTTCGTTGGTTCGTTGGTTCGTTGGTTCGTTGGTTCGTCGGTTCGTCGGTTCGTCGGTTCGTTGGTTCGTTGGTTCGTTGGTTCGTTGGTTCGTTGGTTCGTTGGTTCGTTGGTTCGTTGGTTCGTTGGTTCGTTGGTTCGTCGGTTCGTTGGTTCGTTGGTTCGTTGGTTCGTTGGTTCGTTGGTTCGTTGGTTCGTTGGTTCGTTGGTTCGTTGGTTCGTTGGTTCGTTGGTTCGTTGGTTCCTTGGTTCGTTGGTTCGTTGGTTCGTTGGTTCGTTGGTTCCTTGGTTCGTTGGTTCGTTGGTTCGTTGGTTCGTTGGTTCTTTGGTTCGTTGGTTCGTTGGTTCGTTGGTTCGTTGGTTCGTTGGTTCGTTGGTTCGTTGGTCCTTTGATTCGTTGGTTCGTTGGTTCGTTGGTTCGTTGGTTCGTTGGTTCGTTGGTTCGTTGGTTCGTTGGTTCGTTGGTTCGTTGGTTCGTTGGTTCGTTGGTTCGTTTGTTTCTTTGTTTCTTTCTTTCTTTGTTCGTTTGTTCGTTTCTTCGTTGGTTCGTTTGTTCGTTTGTTCGCTGGTTCGTTGGTTCGTTGGTTCGTTGGTTCGTTGGTTCGTTGGTTCGTTGGTTCGTTGTTTCGTTGGTTCGTTGGTTCGTTGGTTCGTTGGTTCGTTGTTTCGTTGGTTCGTTGGTTCGTTGGTTCGTTGGTTCGTTGGTTCGTTGGTTCGTTGGTTCGTTGGTTCGTTGGTTCGTTGGTTCGTTGGTTCGTTGGTTCCTTGGTTCGTTGGTTCGTTGGTTCGTTGGTTCGTTGGTTCTTTGGTTCGTTGGTTCGTTGGTTCGTTGGTTCGTTGGTTCGTTGGTTCGTTGGTTCCTTGGTTCGTTGGTTCGTTGGTTCGTTGGTTCGTTGGTTCCTTGGTTCCTTGGTTCGTTGGTTCGTTGGTTCGTTGGTTCGTTGGTTCTTTGGTTCGTTGGTTCGTTGGTTCGTTGGTTCGTTGGTTCGTTGGTTCGTTGGTTCGTTGGTCCTTTGATTCGTTGGTTCGTTGGTTCGTTGGTTCGTTGGTTCGTTGGTTCGTTGGTTCATTGGTTCGTTGGTTCGTTGGTTCGTTTGTTTCTTTGTTTCTTTCTTTCTTTGTTCGTTTGTTCGTTTGTTCGTATG
>NW_027487526.1:0-2500 GCF_050908995.1 Andrena cerasifolii | reverse complement strand
CCAAGGAACCAAGGAACCAAGGAACCAAGGAACCAACGAACCAACGAACCAACGAACCAACGAACCAACGAACCAACGAACCAACGAACCAACGAACCAACGAACCAACGAACCAACGAACCAACGAACCAACGAACCAGCGAACAAACGAACAAACGAACCAACGAACAAACGAACAAACGAACAAAGAAAGAAAGAAACAAAGAAACAAACGAACCAACGAACCAACGAACCAACGAACCAACGAACCAACGAACCAACGAACCAACGAACCAACGAACCAACGAACCAACGAACCAACGAACCAACGAACCAACGAACCAACGAACCAACGAACCAACGAACCAACGAACCAACGAACGAACGAACCAACGAACCAACGAACCAACGAACCAACGAACCAACGAACCAACGAACCAACGAACCAACGAACCAACGAACCAACGAACCAACGAACCAACGAACCAACGAACCAACGAACCAACGAACCAACGAACCAACGAACCAACGAACCAACGAACCAACGAACCAACGAATCAACGAACCAACGAACCAACGAACCAACGAACCAACGAACCAAGGAACCAACGAACCAACGAACCAACGAACCAACGAACCAACGAAACAACGAACCAACGAACCAACGAACCAAGGAACCAAGGAACCAACGAACCAACGAACCAACGAACCAACGAACCAACGAACCAACGAACCAACGAACCAACGAACCAACGAACCAACGAACCAACGAACCAACGAACCAACGAACCAACGAACCAACGAACCAACGAACAACGATCCAACGAAACAACGAACCAACGAACCAACGAAACAACGAACCAACGAACCAACGAACCAACGAACCAACGAACCAACGAACCAACGAACCAACGAACCAACGAACCAACGAACCAACGAACCAACGAACCAACGAACCAACGAACCAACGAACCAACGAACCAACGAACCAACGAACCAACGAACCAACGAACCAACGAACCAACGAACCAACGAACCAACGAACCAACGAACCAACGAAACAACGAACCAACGAACCAACGAACCAACGAACCAACGAAACAACGAACCAACGAACCAATGAACAAACGAACAAACGAACAAAGAAAGAAAGAAACAAAGAAACAAACGAACCAACGAACCAACGAACAAACGAACCAACGAACCAACGAACCAACGACCCAACGAACCAACGAACCAACGAACCAACGAACCAACGAACCAACGAACCAACGAACCAACGAACCAACGAACCAACGAACCAACGAACCAACGAACCAACGAACCAACGAACCAACGAACCAACGAACCAACGAACCAACGAACCAACGAACCAACGAACCAGCGAACAAACGAACAAACGAACCAACGAACAAACGAACAAACGAACAAAGAAAGAAAGAAACAAAGAAACAAAGAAACAAACGAACCAACGAACCAACGAACCAACGAATCAACGAACCAACGAACCAACGAACCAACGAACCAACGACCCAACGAACCAACGAACCAACGAACCAACGAACCAACGAACCAACGAACCAACGAACCAACGAACCAACGAACCAACGAACCAACGAACCAACGAACCAACGAACCAACGAACCAGCGAACAAACGAACAAACGAACAAAGAAAGAAAGAAACAAAGAAACACACGAACCAACGAACCAACGAACCAACGAACCAACGAACCAACGAACCAACGAACCAACGAACCAACGAACCAACGAACCAACGAACCAACGAACCAGCGAACAAACGAACAAACGAACAAAGAAAGAAAGAAACAAAGAAACACACGAACCAACGAACCAACGAACCAACGAACCAACGAACCAACGAACCAACGAACCAACGAACCAACGAACCAACGAACCAACGAACCAACGAACCAACGAACCAACGAACCAACGAACCAACGAACCAACGAACCAACGAACCAACGAACCAACGAACCAACGAACCAACGAACCAACGAACCAACGAACCAAGGAACCAACGAACCAACGAACCAACGAACCAACGAACCAACGAACCAACGAACCAACGAACCAACGAACCAACGAACCAACGAACCAACGAACCAACGAACCAACGAACCAACGAACCAACGAACCAACGAACCAACGAACCAACGAACCAACGAACCAACGAACCAACGAACCAACGAACCAGCGAACAAACGAACAAACGAACAAACGAACAAAGAAAGAAAGAAACAAAGAAACAAACGAACCAACGAACCAACGAACCAACGAACCAACGAACCAACGAACCAACGAACCAACGAACCAACGAACCAACGAACCAACGAACCAACGAACCAACGAACCAACGAACCAACGAACCAACGAACCAACGAAACAACGAACCAACGAACCAACGAACCAACGAACCAACGAAACAACGAACCAACGAACCAATGAACAAACGAACCAGCGAACAAACGAGCAAACGAACAAAGAAAGAAAGAAACAAAG
>NW_027487525.1:0-14790 GCF_050908995.1 Andrena cerasifolii | reverse complement strand
TTTAATTTTTTAAAATTTTTTTGCTTTTTTTTAATTTTTTATTTATTTTTTTAATTTTTTAAAAAAAAATTTTAATATATTTAAAATTTTTTAAAATTTAAAATTTTTTTTAAAATTACTTTTAAAATTTTTTTAATTTTTTTTTAAATTTAAAAAATTTTTTTTAATTTTTAAAATTTTTTTAAAAAATTTGTTTTAATTTGTTAACAAAATTTTTTAAAATTTTTTTTATTTTTTTTTTTAATTTTAAATTTTTTTTAAAATTTTTATTTTAATTTTGTTTTAATTTTAAAATTTTTTAATTTATTTTTTAAAAAATTATTTATATCTTTTTAATTTTTAAATTTTTTTTATTTTTTTAAATTTTTGATAATTTTTCTAAATTTTTTAAAATTTTTTTAAATTTTTAAATTTTTTTTTTAAAATTTGTTTCAATTTATTAACAAAATTAAAAAAAAAATTTATTTTTTAATTTTTTTAATTTTTAAAATTTTTTTTATTTTTTTTTATTTTTGAAAATTTTTCTAAATTTTTTTCTAATTTTTTTAAAAGTATTATTTTTTTATTTCAAAAATGTTTTTTAATTTTTTTATAATTTTTTCAAATTTTAAAATTTTTTTAAAATTTATTTTAATTTTTTTAATTTTTTAAATTTTTTTTATTTTTTTTAAATTATTTATATATTATTATTTTTTTAATTTAAACTTTTTTTAATTTTTAAATTTTTTTTTATATTTTAAATTTTTTTATTTTAAAATTTTTTTATTTTTTTTTTAATTTTTGAAAATTTTTCTAAATTTTTAAAAATTTTTTTAAAAGTATTATTTTTTTATTTCAAAAATGTTTTTTAATTTTTTAGAATTTTTTTTTAAATTTTTAAATTGTTTTTTATTTTTTTAAAAAAAAATTTCTTTATGTTTTAATTTTTTTCACTTTTTAAATTTTTTTTTAAAATTTTTATTTTAATTTTGTTTTAATTTTAAAATTTTTATATTTATTTTTTTAAAAATTATTTCTATCTTTTTAATTTTTAAATTTTTTATTTTTTTTTTAAATTTTTAAAAGTATTATTTTTTATTTCAAAAATGTTTTTTAATTTTTTTCAATTTTTAAATTTTTTTTTTAAATTTTTATTTTAATTTTGTTTTAATTTTAAATTTTTTTTATTTATTTTTTTAAAAAATTATTTATATCTTTTTAATTTTTAATTTTTTTATTTTTTTTAAATTTTTGATAATTTTTCTAAATTTTTTAAAATTTTTTTTAAATTTTTAAATTTTTTTTTTAAAATTTGTTTCAATTTTTTAACAAAATTAAAAAAAAATATTTATTATTTAATTTTTTTAATTTTTTTAATTTTTAAAATTTTTTTTATTTTTTTTTATTTTTGAAAATTTTTCTAAATTTTTTTCTAATTTTTTTAAAAGTATTATTTTTTTATTTCAAAAATGTTTTTTAATTTTTTTATAATTTTTTCAAATTTTAAAATTTTTTTTAAATTTATTTTAATTTTTTTAATTTTTTAAATTTTTTTTATTTTTTTTAAATTATTTATATATTATTATTTTTTTAATTTAAACTTTTTTTAATTTTTAAATTTTTTTTTATATTTTAAATTTTTTTATTTTAAATTTTTTTTATTTTTTTTTTAATTTTTGAAAATTTTTCTAAATTTTTAAAAATTTTTTTAAAAGTATTATTTTTTTATTTCAAAAATGTTTTTTAATTTTTTAGAATTTTTTTTAAATTTTTAAATTGTTTTTTATTTTTTTAAAAAAAAATTTCTTTATGTTTTAATTTTTTTCACTTTTTAAGTTTTTTTTTTAAATTTTTATTTTAATTTTGTTTTAATTTTAAAATTTTTATATTTATTTTTTTAAAAATTATTTCTATCTTTTTAATTTTTAAATTTTTTTATTTTTTTTTAAATTTTTTAAAAGTATTATTTTTTATTTCAAAAATGTTTTTTAATTTTTTTCAATTTTTAAATTTTTTTTTTAAAATTTTTATTTTAATTTTGTTTTAATTTTAAATTTTTTTTATTTATTTTTTTAAAAATTATTTATATCTTTTTAATTTTTAATTTTTTTATTTTTTTTAAATTTTTGATAATTTTTCTAAATTTTTTTAAATTTTTTTTAAATTTTTAAATTTTTTTTTTTAAAATTTGTTTCAATTTTTTAACAAAATTAAAAAAAAATATTTATTATTTAATTTTTTTAATTTTTTTAATTTTTAAAATTTTTTTTATTTTTTTTTATTTTTGAAAATTTTTCTAAATTTTTTTCTAATTTTTTTAAAAGTATTATTTTTTTATTTCAAAAATGTTTTTAATTTTTTTTAATTTTTTCAAATTTTAAAATTTTTTTTTAAATTTATTTTAATTTTTTTAATTTTTTAAATTTTTTTTATTTTTTTTAAATTATTTATATATTATTATTTTTTTAATTTAAACTTTTTTTTAATTTTTAAATTTTTTTTATATTTTATATTTTTATTTTAAAATTTTTTTATTTTTTTTTTAATTTTTGAAAATTTTTCTAAATTTTTAAAAATTTTTTAAAAGTATTATTTTTTTATTTCAAAAATGTTTTTTAATTTTTTAGAATTTTTTTTTTTAATTTTTAAATTGTTTTTTATTTTTTAAAAAAAAAATTTCTTTGTTTTAATTTTTTTAAATTTTTAAATTTTTTTTTTAAATTTTTATTTTAATTTTGTTTCAATTTTAAAATTTTTATATTTATTTTTTTTAAAATTATTTCTATCTTTTTAATTTTTAAATTTTTTTATTTTTTTTTTAATTTTTGATAATTTTTCTAATTTTTTTTTTAATTTTTTAAAAAGGATTATTTTTTTATTTCAAAATCTTTTTTTAATTTATTAAATTTTTTTTTAATTTTTTTAAATTTTTTAAATTTTTTTTAAATTTGTTTCAATTTTTTAACAAAATTAAAAAAAAATTATTTATTTTTAATTTTTTCTATATTTTTAATTTTTTTAATTTTTTTAATTTTTTTAATTTTAAAAATTTTTTTTATTTTTTTTTATTTTTGAAAATTTTTCTAAATTTTTTTTTAATTTTTTTAAAAGTATTATTTTTTTATTTCAAAAATGTTTTTTAATTTTTTTTTAATTTTTTCAAATTTTAAAATTTTTTTTAAATTTATTTTAATTTTTTTAATTTTTTAAATTTTTTTTATTTTTTTTAAATTATTTATATATTATTATTTTTTAATTTAAACTATTTTTAATTTTTAAATTTTTTTTATATTTTAAATTTTTTTATTTTAAATTTTTTTTTATTTTTTTTTTAATTTTTGAAAATTTTTCTAAATTTTTAAAAATTTTTTTAAAAGTATTATTTTTTTATTTCAAAAATGTTTTTTAATTTTTTAGAATTTTTTTTAAATTTTTAAATTGTTTTTTATTTTTTTAAAAAAAAATTTCTTTATGTTTTAATTTTTTTCACTTTTTAAGTTTTTTTTTTAAATTTTTATTTTAATTTTGTTTTAATTTTAAAATTTTTATATTTATTTTTTTAAAAATTATTTCTATCTTTTTAATTTTTAAATTTTTTTATTTTTTTTTTAATTTTTGATAATTTTTCTAATTTTTTTTTTAATTTTTTAAAAAGGATTATTTTTTTATTTCAAAATCTTTTTTTTAATTTATTAAATTTTTTTTTAATTTTTTTAAATTTTTTAAATTTTTTTTAAATTTGTTTCAATTTTTTAACAAAATTAAAAAAAAATTATTTATTTTTTAATTTTTTTCTATATTTTTAATTTTTTTAATTTTTTTAATTTTTTTAATTTTAAAAATTTTTTTTATTTTTTTTTATTTTTGAAAATTTTTCTAAATTTTTTTTTAATTTTTTTAAAAGTATTATTTTTTTATTTCAAAAATGTTTTTTAATTTTTTTTTAATTTTTTTAAATTTTAAATTTTTTTTTAAATTTATTTTAATTTTTTTAATTTTTTAAATTTTTTTTATTTTTTTTAAATTATTTATATATTATTATTTTTTTAATTTAAACTTTTTTTAATTTTTAAATTTTTTTTTATATTTTAAATTTTTTTATTTTAAATTTTTTTTTATTTTTTTTTTAATTTTTGAAAATTTTTCTAAATTTTTAAAAATTTTTTAAAAGTATTATTTTTTTATTTCAAAAATGTTTTTTAATTTTTTAGAATTTTTTTTAAATTTTTAAATTGTTTTTTATTTTTTTAAAAAAAAATTTCTTTATGTTTTAATTTTTTTCACTTTTTAAGTTTTTTTTTTAAATTTTTATTTTAATTTTGTTTTAATTTTAAAATTTTTATATTTATTTTTTTAAAAATTATTTCTATCTTTTTAATTTTTAAATTTTTTTATTTTTTTTTTAATTTTTGATAATTTTTCTAATTTTTTTTTTAATTTTTTAAAAAGGATTATTTTTTTATTTCAAAATCTTTTTTTTAATTTATTAAATTTTTTTTTAATTTTTTTAAATTTTTTAAATTTTTTTTAAATTTGTTTCAATTTTTTAACAAAATTAAAAAAAAATTATTTATTTTTTAATTTTTTTCTATATTTTTAATTTTTTTAATTTTTTTAATTTTTTTAATTTTAAAAATTTTTTTTATTTTTTTTTATTTTTGAAAATTTTTCTAAATTTTTTTTTAATTTTTTTAAAAGTATTATTTTTTTATTTCAAAAATGTTTTTTAATTTTTTTTTAATTTTTTCAAATTTTAAAATTTTTTTTAAATTTATTTTAATTTTTTTAATTTTTTAAATTTTTTTTATTTTTTTAAATTATTTATATATTATTATTTTTTTAATTTAAACTATTTTTAATTTTTAAATTTTTTTTATATTTTAAATTTTTTTATTTTAAATTTTTTTTTATTTTTTTTTTAATTTTTGAAAATTTTTCTAAATTTTTAAAAATTTTTTTAAAAGTATTATTTTTTTATTTCAAAAATGTTTTTTAATTTTTTAGAATTTTTTTTAAATTTTTAAATTGTTTTTTATTTTTTTAAAAAAAAATTTCTTTATGTTTTAATTTTTTTCACTTTTTAAGTTTTTTTTTTAAATTTTTATTTTAATTTTGTTTTAATTTTAAAATTTTTATATTTATTTTTTTAAAAATTATTTCTATCTTTTTAATTTTTAAATTTTTTTATTTTTTTTTTAATTTTTGATAATTTTTCTAATTTTTTTTTTAATTTTTTAAAAAGGATTATTTTTTTATTTCAAAATCTTTTTTTTAATTTATTAAATTTTTTTTTAATTTTTTTAAATTTTTTAAATTTTTTTTAAATTTGTTTCAATTTTTTAACAAAATTAAAAAAAAATTATTTATTTTTTAATTTTTTTCTATATTTTTAATTTTTTTAATTTTTTTAATTTTTTTAATTTTAAAAATTTTTTTTATTTTTTTTTATTTTTGAAAATTTTTCTAAATTTTTTTTTAATTTTTTTAAAAGTATTATTTTTTTATTTCAAAAATGTTTTTTAATTTTTTTTTAATTTTTTCAAATTTTAAAATTTTTTTTAAATTTATTTTAATTTTTTTAATTTTTTAAATTTTTTTTATTTTTTTTAAATTATTTATATATTATTATTTTTTTAATTTAAACTTTTTTTAATTTTTAAATTTTTTTTTATATTTTAAATTTTTTTATTTTAAATTTTTTTTATTTTTTTTTTAATTTTTGAAAATTTTTCTAAATTTTTAAAAATTTTTTTAAAAGTATTATTTTTTTATTTCAAAAATGTTTTTTAATTTTTTAGAATTTTTTTTAAATTTTTAAATTGTTTTTTATTTTTTTAAAAAAAAATTTCTTTATGTTTTAATTTTTTTCACTTTTTAAGTTTTTTTTTTAAATTTTTATTTTAATTTTGTTTTAATTTTAAAATTTTTATATTTATTTTTTTAAAAATTATTTCTATCTTTTTAATTTTTAAATTTTTTTATTTTTTTTTAAATTTTTGATAATTTTTCTAATTTTTTTTTAATTTCTTAAAAAGGATTATTTTTTTATTTCAAAAATGTTTTTTAATTTTTTAGAATTTTTTTTTAAATTTTTAAATTGTTTTTTATTTTTTTAAAAAAAAATTTCTTTGTTTTAATTTTTTTAAATTTTTAAATTTTTTTTTTAATTTTTATTTTAATTTTGTTTCAATTTTAAAATTTTTATATTTATTTTTTTTTAAATTATTTCTATCTTTTTAATTTTTAATTTTTTTTATTTTTTTTTTAATTTTTGATAATTTTTCTAATTTTTTTTTTAATTTTTTAAAAAGGATTATTTTTTTATTTCAAAATCTTTTTTTTAATTTATTAAATTTTTTTTTTAATTTTTTTAAATTTTTTAAATTTTTTTTAAATTTGTTTCAATTTTTTAACAAAATTAAAAAAAAATTATTTATTTTTTAATTTTTTTCTATATTTTTAATTTTTTTAATTTTTTTAATTTTTTTAATTTTAAAAATTTTTTTTATTTTTTTTTATTTTTGAAAATTTTTCTAAATTTTTTTTTAATTTTTTTAAAAGTATTATTTTTTTATTTCAAAAATGTTTTTTAATTTTTTAGAATTTTTTTTTAAATTTTTAAATTGTTTTTTATTTTTTTAAAAAAAAATTTCTTTATGTTTTAATTTTTTTCACTTTTTAAATTTTTTTTTTAAATTTTTATTTTAATTTTGTTTTAATTTTAAAATTTTTATATTTATTTTTTTAAAAATTATTTCTATCTTTTTAATTTTTAAATTTTTTTATTTTTTTTTAAATTTTTTAAAAGTATTATTTTTTATTTCAAAAATGTTTTTTAATTTTTTTCAATTTTTAAATTTTTTTTTTAAAATTTTTATTTTAATTTTGTTTTAATTTTAAAATTTTTTAATTTATTTTTTTAAAAAATTATTTATATCTTTTTAATTTTTAATTTTTTTATTTTTTTAAATTTTTGATAATTTTTCTAAATTTTTTAAAATTTTTTTAAATTTTTAAATTTTTTTTTTAAAATTTGTTTCAATTTATTAACAAAATTAAAAAAAAATATTTATTTTTTAATTTTTTTAATTTTTAAAATTTTTTTTATTTTTTTTTATTTTTGAAAATTTTTCTAAATTTTTTTCTAATTTTTTTAAAAGTATTATTTTTTTATTTCAAAAATGTTTTTTAATTTTTTTATAATTTTTTCAAATTTTAAAATTTTTTTAAAATTTATTTTAATTTTTTTAATTTTTTAAATTTTTTTTATTTTTTTTAAATTATTTATATATTATTATTTTTTTAATTTAAACTTTTTTTAATTTTTAAATTTTTTTTTATATTTTAAATTTTTTTATTTTAAAATTTTTTTTATTTTTTTTTTAATTTTTGAAAATTTTTCTAAATTTTTAAAAATTTTTTTAAAAGTATTATTTTTTTATTTCAAAAATGTTTTTTAATTTTTTAGAATTTTTTTTTAAATTTTTAAATTGTTTTTTATTTTTTTAAAAAAAAATTTCTTTATGTTTTAATTTTTTTCACTTTTTAAATTTTTTTTTAAAATTTTTATTTTAATTTTGTTTTAATTTTAAAATTTTTATATTTATTTTTTTAAAAATTATTTCTATCTTTTTAATTTTTAAATTTTTTTATTTTTTTTTTAAATTTTTAAAAGTATTATTTTTTATTTCAAAAATGTTTTTTAATTTTTTTCAATTTTTAAATTTTTTTTTTAAAATTTTTATTTTAATTTTGTTTTAATTTTAAATTTTTTTTATTTATTTTTTTAAAAAATTATTTATATCTTTTTAATTTTTAATTTTTTTATTTTTTTTAAATTTTTGATAATTTTTCTAAATTTTTTTAAATTTTTTTTAAATTTTTAAATTTTTTTTTTTAAAATTTGTTTCAATTTTTTAACAAAATTAAAAAAAAATATTTATTATTTAATTTTTTTAATTTTTTTAATTTTTAAAATTTTTTTTATTTTTTTTTATTTTTGAAAATTTTTCTAAATTTTTTTCTAATTTTTTTAAAAGTATTATTTTTTTATTTCAAAAATGTTTTTTAATTTTTTTATAATTTTTTCAAATTTTAAAATTTTTTTTAAATTTATTTTAATTTTTTTAATTTTTTAAATTTTTTTTATTTTTTTTAAATTATTTATATATTATTATTTTTTTAATTTAAACTTTTTTTAATTTTTAAATTTTTTTTTATATTTTAAATTTTTTTATTTTAAAATTTTTTTTATTTTTTTTTTAATTTTTGAAAATTTTTCTAAATTTTTAAAAAATTTTTTAAAAGTATTATTTTTTTATTTCAAAAATGTTTTTTAATTTTTTAGAATTTTTTTTTAAATTTTTAAATTGTTTTTTATTTTTTAAAAAAAAAATTTCTTTGTTTTAATTTTTTTAAATTTTTAAATTTTTTTTTTAAATTTTTATTTTAATTTTGTTTCAATTTTAAAATTTTTATATTTATTTTTTTTAAAATTATTTCTATCTTTTTAATTTTTAAATTTTTTTATTTTTTTTTTAATTTTTGATAATTTTTCTAATTTTTTTTTTAATTTTTTAAAAAGGATTATTTTTTTATTTCAAAATCTTTTTTTTAATTTATTAAATTTTTTTTTTAATTTTTTTAAATTTTTAAAATTTTTTTTAAATTTGTTTCAATTTTTTAACAAAATTAAAAAAAAATTATTTATTTTATAATTTTTTTCTATATTTTTAATTTTTTTAATTTTTTTAATTTTTTTAATTTTAAAAATTTTTTTTATTTTTTTTTATTTTTGAAAATTTTTCTAAATTTTTTTTTAATTTTTTTAAAAGTATTATTTTTTTATTTCAAAAATGTTTTTTAATTTTTTTTTAATTTTTTCAAATTTTAAAATTTTTTTTAAATTTATTTTAATTTTTTTAATTTTTTAAATTTTTTTTATTTTTTTTAAATTATTTATATATTATTATTTTTTTAATTTAAACTTTTTTTAATTTTTAAATTTTTTTTTATATTTTAAATTTTTTTATTTTAAATTTTTTTTTATTTTTTTTTTAATTTTTGAAAATTTTTCTAAATTTTTAAAAATTTTTTTAAAAGTATTATTTTTTTATTTCAAAAATGTTTTTTAATTTTTTAGAATTTTTTTTAAATTTTTAAATTGTTTTTTATTTTTTTAAAAAAAAATTTCTTTATGTTTTAATTTTTTTCACTTTTTAAGTTTTTTTTTAAATTTTTATTTTAATTTTGTTTTAATTTTAAAATTTTTATATTTATTTTTTTAAAAATTATTTCTATCTTTTTAATTTTTAAATTTTTTTATTTTTTTTTAAATTTTTGATAATTTTTCTAATTTTTTTTTAATTTCTTAAAAAGGATTATTTTTTTATTTCAAAATCTTTTTTTTTAATTTTTTTTAATTTTTTCAAATTTAAAAATTTTTTTTAAATTTATTTTAATTTTTTTTAATTTTTAAAATTTTTTTTATTTTTTTTAAATTATTTATATATTATTATTTTTTTAATTTAAATTTTTTTTTAATTTTTAAATTTTTTTTTACATTTTAAATTTTTTTATTTTAAAATTTTTTTTATTTTTTTTTTTAATTTTTGAAAATTTTTCTAAATTTTTTAAAATTTTTTTAAAAGTATTATTTTTTTATTTCAAAAATGTTTTTTAATTTTTTAGAATTTTTTTTTAAATTTTTAAATTGTTTTTTATTTTTTTAAAAAAAAATTTCTTTGTTTTAATTTTTTTAAATTTTTAAATTTTTTTTTTAATTTTTATTTTAATTTTGTTTCAATTTTAAAATTTTTATATTTATTTTTTTAAAATTATTTCTATCTTTTTAATTTTTAAATTTTTTTATTTTTTTTTTAATTTTTGATAATTTTTCTAATTTTTTTTTTAATTTTTTAAAAAGGATTATTTTTTTATTTCAAAACCTTTTTTTTAATTTATTAAATTTTTTTTTTAATTTTTTTAAATTTTTTAAATTTTTTTTAAATTTGTTTCAATTTTTTAACAAAATTAAAAAAAAATTATTTATTTTTTAATTTTTTTCTATATTTTTAATTTTTTTAATTTTTTTAATTTTTTTAATTTTAAAAATTTTTTTTATTTCTTTTTATTTTTGAAAATTTTTCTAAATTTTTTTTTAATTTTTTTAAAAGTATTATTTTTTTATTTCAAAAATGTTTTTTAATTTTTTTTTAATTTTTTCAAATTTTAAAATTTTTTTTAAATTTATTTTAATTTTTTTAATTTTTTAAATTTTTTTTATTTTTTTTAAATTATTTATATATTATTATTTTTTTAATTTAAACTTTTTTTAATTTTTAAATTTTTTTTTATATTTTAAATTTTTTTATTTTAAATTTTTTTTTATTTTTTTTTTAATTTTTGAAAATTTTTCTAAATTTTTAAAAATTTTTTTAAAAGTATTATTTTTTTATTTCAAAAATGTTTTTTAATTTTTTAGAATTTTTTTTAAATTTTTAAATTGTTTTTTATTTTTTTAAAAAAAAATTTCTTTATGTTTTAATTTTTTTCACTTTTTAAGTTTTTTTTTTAAATTTTTATTTTAATTTTGTTTTAATTTTAAAATTTTTATATTTATTTTTTTAAAAATTATTTCTATCTTTTTAATTTTTAAATTTTTTTATTTTTTTTTAAATTTTTGATAATTTTTCTAATTTTTTTTTAATTTCTTAAAAAGGATTATTTTTTTATTTCAAAATCTTTTTTTTAATTTTTTTTAATTTTTTCAAATTTAAAAATTTTTTTTTAAATTTATTTTAATTTTTTTTAATTTTTAAAATTTTTTTTATTTTTTTTTAAATTATTTATATATTATTATTTTTTTAATTTAAATTTTTTTTTAATTTTTAAATTTTTTTTTACATTTTAAATTTTTTTATTTTAAAATTTTTTTTTATTTTTTTTTTTAATTTTTGAAAATTTTTCTAAATTTTTAAAAAATTTTTTAAAAGTATTATTTTTTTATTTCAAAAATGTTTTTTAATTTTTTAGAATTTTTTTTTAAATTTTTAAATTGTTTTTTATTTTTTAAAAAAAAAATTTCTTTGTTTTAATTTTTTTAAATTTTTAAATTTTTTTTTTAAATTTTTATTTTAATTTTGTTTCAATTTTAAAATTTTTATATTTATTTTTTTTAAAATTATTTCTATCTTTTTAATTTTTAAATTTTTTTATTTTTTTTTTAATTTTTGATAATTTTTCTAATTTTTTTTTTAATTTTTTAAAAAGGATTATTTTTTTATTTCAAAATCTTTTTTTTAATTTATTAAATTTTTTTTTTAATTTTTTTAAATTTTTAAAATTTTTTTTAAATTTGTTTCAATTTTTTAACAAAATTAAAAAAAAATTATTTATTTTATAATTTTTTTCTATATTTTTAATTTTTTTAATTTTTTTAATTTTTTTAATTTTAAAAATTTTTTTTATTTTTTTTTATTTTTGAAAATTTTTCTAAATTTTTTTTTAATTTTTTTAAAAGTATTATTTTTTTATTTCAAAAATGTTTTTTAATTTTTTTTTAATTTTTTCAAATTTTAAAATTTTTTTTAAATTTATTTTAATTTTTTTAATTTTTTAAATTTTTTTTATTTTTTTTAAATTATTTATATATTATTATTTTTTTAATTTAAACTTTTTTTAATTTTTAAATTTTTTTTTATATTTTAAATTTTTTTATTTTAAATTTTTTTTTATTTTTTTTTTAATTTTTGAAAATTTTTCTAAATTTTTAAAAATTTTTTTAAAAGTATTATTTTTTTATTTCAAAAATGTTTTTTAATTTTTTAGAATTTTTTTTAAATTTTTAAATTGTTTTTTATTTTTTTAAAAAAAAATTTCTTTATGTTTTAATTTTTTTCACTTTTTAAGTTTTTTTTTAAATTTTTATTTTAATTTTGTTTTAATTTTAAAATTTTTATATTTATTTTTTTAAAAATTATTTCTATCTTTTTAATTTTTAAATTTTTTTATTTTTTTTTAAATTTTTGATAATTTTTCTAATTTTTTTTTAATTTCTTAAAAAGGATTATTTTTTTATTTCAAAATCTTTTTTTTAATTTTTTTTAATTTTTTCAAATTTAAAAATTTTTTTTTAAATTTATTTTAATTTTTTTTAATTTTTAAAATTTTTTTTATTTTTTTTAAATTATTTATATATTATTATTTTTTTAATTTAAATTTTTTTTTAATTTTTAAATTTTTTTTTACATTTTAAATTTTTTTATTTTAAAATTTTTTTTTATTTTTTTTTTTAATTTTTGAAAATTTTTCTAAATTTTTTAAAATTTTTTTAAAAGTATTATTTTTTTATTTCAAAAATGTTTTTTAATTTTTTAGAATTTTTTTTTAAATTTTTAAATTGTTTTTTATTTTTTTAAAAAAAAATTTCTTTGTTTTAATTTTTTTAAATTTTTAAATTTTTTTTTTAATTTTTATTTTAATTTTGTTTCAATTTTAAAATTTTTATATTTATTTTTTTTAAAATTATTTCTATCTTTTTAATTTTTAAATTTTTTTATTTTTTTTTAATTTTTGATAATTTTTCTAATTTTTTTTTAATTTTTTAAAAAGGATTATTTTTTTATTTCAAAACCTTTTTTTAATTTATTAAATTTTTTTTTTAATTTTTTTAAATTTTTTAAATTTTTTTTAAATTTGTTTCAATTTTTTAACAAAATTAAAAAAAAATTATTTATTTTTTAATTTTTTTCTATATTTTTAATTTTTTTAATTTTTTTAATTTTTTTAATTTTAAAAATTTTTTTTATTTCTTTTTATTTTTGAAAATTTTTCTAAATTTTTTTTTAATTTTTTTAAAAGTATTATTTTTTTATTTCAAAAATGTTTTTTAATTTTTTTTTAATTTTTTCAAATTTTAAAATTTTTTTTAAATTTATTTTAATTTTTTTAATTTTTTAAATTTTTTTTATTTTTTTAAATTATTTATATATTATTATTTTTTTAATTTAAACTTTTTTTAATTTTTAAATTTTTTTTTATATTTTAAATTTTTTTATTTTAAATTTTTTTTTATTTTTTTTTTAATTTTTGAAAATTTTTCTAAATTTTTAAAAATTTTTTTAAAAGTATTATTTTTTTATTTCAAAAATGTTTTTTAATTTTTTAGAATTTTTTTTAAATTTTTAAATTGTTTTTTATTTTTTAAAAAAAAATTTCTTTATGTTTTAATTTTTTTCACTTTTTAAGTTTTTTTTTTAAATTTTTATTTTAATTTTGTTTTAATTTTAAAATTTTTATATTTATTTTTTTAAAAATTATTTCTATCTTTTTAATTTTTAAATTTTTTTATTTTTTTTTAAATTTTTGATAATTTTTCTAATTTTTTTTTAATTTCTTAAAAAGGATTATTTTTTTATTTCAAAATCTTTTTTTTAATTTTTTTTAATTTTTTCAAATTTAAAAATTTTTTTTTAAATTTATTTTAATTTTTTTTAATTTTAAAATTTTTTTATTTTTTTAAAATTATTTATATATTATTATTTTTTTAATTTAAATTTTTTTTAATTTTTAAATTTTTTTTTACATTTTAAATTTTTTTATTTTAAAATTTTTTTTTATTTTTTTTTTTAATTTTTGAAAATTTTTCTAAATTTTTTAAATTTTTTTAAAAGTATTATTTTTTTATTTCAAAAATGTTTTTTAATTTTTTAGAATTTTTTTTTAAATTTTTAAATTGTTTTTTATTTTTTTAAAAAAAAATTTCTTTGTTTTAATTTTTTTAAATTTTTAAATTTTTTTTTTAATTTTTATTTTAATTTTGTTTCAATTTTAAAATTTTTATATTTATTTTTTTTTAAATTATTTCTATCTTTTTAATTTTTAATTTTTTTTATTTTTTTTTAATTTTTGATAATTTTTCTAATTTTTTTTTTAATTTTTTAAAAAGGATTATTTTTTTATTTCAAAATCTTTTTTTTAATTTATTAAATTTTTTTTTTAATTTTTTTAAATTTTTTAAATTTTTTTTAAATTTGTTTCAATTTTTTAACAAAATTAAAAAAAATTATTTATTTTTTAATTTTTTTCTATATTTTTAATTTTTTTAATTTTTTAATTTTTTTAATTTTAAAAATTTTTTTTATTTTTTTTTATTTTTGAAAATTTTTCTAAATTTTTTTTAATTTTTTTAAAAGTATTATTTTTTTATTTCAAAAATGTTTTTTAATTTTTTAGAATTTTTTTTAAATTTTTAAATTGTTTTTTATTTTTTTAAAAAAAAATTTCTTTATGTTTTAATTTTTTTCACTTTTTAATTTTTTTTTAAATTTTTATTTTAATTTTGTTTTAATTTTAAAATTTTTATATTTATTTTTTAAAAATTATTTCTATCTTTTTAATTTTTAAATTTTTTTATTTTTTTTTAAATTTTTTAAAAGTATTATTTTTTATTTCAAAATGTTTTTTAATTTTTTTCAATTTTTAAATTTTTTTTTTAAATTTTTATTTTAATTTTGTTTTAATTTTAAAATTTTTTTATTTATTTTTTTAAAAAATTATTTATATCTTTTTAATTTTTAATTTTTTTATTTTTTAAATTTTTGATAATTTTTCTAAATTTTTTAAAATTTTTTTAAATTTTTAAATTTTTTTTTAAATTTGTTTCAATTTTTTAACAAAATTAAAAAAAAATATTTCTTTTTTAATTTTTTTAATTTTTAAAATTTTTTTATTTTTTTTTATTTTTGAAAATTTTTCTAAATTTTTTTCTAATTTTTTTAAAAGTATTATTTTTTTATTTCAAAAATGTTT
>NW_027487524.1:0-14795 GCF_050908995.1 Andrena cerasifolii | reverse complement strand
TTTAAATTTAAAAAAAAAATTAATTTTTTTAAAATTTTTATTTTAATTTTTTTTTAATTTTTAATTTTTTTTTAACTTTAAAATTTTTTTTTAATTTTTAAAATTTTTTTTTAATTTTAATTTTTTTTTAACATTTTCTTAAATTTTCTTTTAACATTTTCTTAAAATTTCTTTTATTTTTTTTCGAATTTTTGAAAATTTTTCTAAATTTTTGTTTAATTTTTTTAAAAGTATTATTTTTTTATTTTTCAAAAATGTTTTTTAATTTTTTTTAATTTCTTCAAATTTTTAAATTTTTTTAAAATTTTCTTATGATTTTTTTTTAATTTTTAAAATTTTTTTAAAATTTTTTTAAAATTTTTTTTTTAAATTTTTAAAAGAATTTTTTTTAAATTTTAAAAAAAAATTGTTTTAAATTTCTATTTTAATTTTTTTTTAATTTTTAAATTTTTTTTATTTTTTTTAAAATTATTTATATTTTTTAATTTTTTTAACTTCTTTAATTTTTATAATTTTTAAATTTTTTTTAAGTTTTGATTTTTTTAATTTTTAATTTTTTTTTAACTTTAAAATTTTTTTTTAATTTTTAAAATTTTTTTTTAATTTTTAAATTTTTTTTTAATTTTTATAATTTTTTTTAATTTTTAAATTTTTTTTTTATTTTTTTTTAATTTTTGAAAATTTTTCTAAATTTTTTTTTTAATTTTTTTAAAAGTATTATTTTTTTATTTCAAAAATGTTTTTTAATTTTTTTTTAATTTCTTCAAATTTTTAATTTTTTTTTAAATTTTCTTATAATTTTTTTTTAATTTTTAAAATTTTTTTTAAAATTTTTTTTAATTTTTTTTTAAATTTTTTTTAAATTTTTAAAAAATTTAAAAAAAAAATTTTAAATTTCTATTTTAATTTTTTTTTATTTTTAAATTTTTTTTTAACATTTTCTTAAATTTTCTTTTAACATTTTCTTAAATTTTCTTTTATTTTTTTTGAATTTTTGAAAATTTTTCTAAATTTTTGTTTAATTTTTTTAAAAGTATCATTTTTTTATTTTTCAAAAATGTTTTTTAATTTTTTTTAATTTCTTCAAATTTTTAAATTTTTTTAAAAATTTTCCTATAATTTTTAAAATTTTTTTAAAATTTTTAAAAATTTTTTTTTAATTTTTAAAATAATTTTTTTTTTAATTTTTTAAAAATTTTTTTTTTAAATTTTAAAAAAAAAAATTTTTAAATTTCTATTTTAATTTTTTTTAATTTTTAAATTTTTTTTATTTTTTTTTAAAATTATTTATATTTTTTAATTTTTTTAACTTCTTTAATTTTTTTAATTTTTAAATTTTTTTTTAAGTTTTGATTTTTTTTTAATTTTTAAATTTTTTTTAATTTAAAATTTTTTTTTTTAATTTTTAATTTTTTTTTAATTTAAAAATTTTTTTTTTAATTTTTAAATTTTTTTTTTTAATTTTTAAATTTTTTTATTTTTTTTTAATTTTTAAAATTTTTTTTTTAATTTTTATTTTTCTTTTTTTTTATTTTTTTTTAATTTTTAAAATTTTCTTAAAACTTTTTTTTAATTTTTTAAACAAAATTTTTTAATTTTTTTAAAAATTTTTAAAAAATTTTTAAAATTATTTTAATTTTTTTTTTAAATTATAATTTTTTTATTTAAAAAAATGTTTTTTAATTTTTTTTCTTTTATTTTAATTTTTTTAACTTTTTCAATTTTTAAAATTTTTTTTTAAATTTTCTTATAATTTTCTTTAATTTTTAAAATTTTTTTAAAATTTTTTTTTTAATTTTTGAAAATTTTTCTAAATTTTTTTTAAATTTATTTAAAAGTATTATTTTTTTATTTCAAAAATGTTTTTAATTTTTTTTAATTTTTTCAAATTTAAAATTTTTTTTTTTAAATTATTTATATTCTTTTAATTTTTTTAATTTAATTTTTTTTAATTTTAAAATTTTTTTTTAACTTTAAATTTTTTTTTTAATTTTTAAATTTTTTTTTTTAATTTTTAAATTTTTTTTATTTTTTAATTTTTTTTTAATTTTTAAAATTTTTTTTATTTTTTTTTAATTTTTTATAATTTTTCTAAATTTTTTTTTAAATTTTTATAAAAGTATTATTTTTTTATTTAAAAAATGTTATTTAATTTTTTAAATTTTCTTAAAACTTTTTTTTAATTTTTTAAACAATTTTTTGTAATTTTTTAAAAATTTTTTTTTTAATTTTTAAAATTTTTTTTTAATTTTTAAATTTTTTTTTTAATTTTTAATTTTTTTTTATTTTTTAATTTTTTTTTAATTTTTAAATTTTTTTTTAATTTCTAAATTTTTTTTTTAATTTTTTAAAATTTTTCTAAATTTTTTTTTTAATTTTTTTAAAAGTATTATTTTTTTATTTAAAAAATGTTATTTTGTCACGTCCCGGTTGAGGTCTTTTGGGAACGATGACATTAGGAAAGGAGAAAGACAGGCGCGAATCTAAAATCCAGCACTCTGAGATTTTTGGGGGAAGACCAGGCGCGAATATTAAATCCGTCACACTGAGGGTTTGGAAGGAACTTAGGCGCGAATATTGAATCCGTCACACTGAGGGTTTGGAAGGAACTTAGGCGCGAATATTGAATCCAGCACACTGAGGGTTTGGAAGGAGAGGAACGTCAGGCGCGAATCTTGAATCCAGCACACTGAGGGTTTGAAAGGAATTCAGGCGCGAATCTATAATCCAGCACACTGAGGGTTTGGAAGGAGAGGAACGTCAGGCGCGAATCTTGAATCCAGCACACTGAGGGTTTTGAAGGAGAGGAACGTCAGGCGCGAATCTTGAATCCAGCACACTGAGGATTTTGAAGGAGAGGAACGTCAGGCGCGAATCTTGAATCCAGCACACTGGGGATTTTGAAGGAATTCAGGCGCGAATCTATAATCCAGCACACTAATCGTTTTACAGGGAGGAACGCCATGCGCGAATCTATAATCCAGCACACTAGTCGACCAGGGAAGTTTAAAGGCTAGAGCGTATTTGGGGAACACCCGTTAGCACTTTGTTTTGGTTTACGTAATATCAGATTTACCGTTGCATAGGCACAAAAAGTTTCCTCGTAATATTTCTTGAGAAATTCGTCTATACGTGCAGCTATGCAAGGGAATGTTAGTAAACACTGTCACTGTTCTCTAGTTCGCGATCCGCGATCAGCTGTTTCGCCGACTCGTTGGTTTGTATCTTAGTACGTTCGTAACTAATGGTTGAACACAAATAACTTGAAGCAAGATTTTAAACAAAGCGATTTATTAACTTCGTTAATCGGTTATTATAATCGTGCGAGGGGGCTTTTAGCATTGGCACAATATTTGTAATATGGTTATAACATTTAATATATATATATGGACATGAGATACAATATAAGTCGTTTAATAATGATCGTTAATAATAATAATATGATAAGATTGCGATAAGCAGTTATAAACAAAATAATAGAATAGTAAGATTGCGATAAGCAGTTATAAACAAAATAATAGAATAGTAAGATTGCGATAAGCAGTTATAAATGAAATAATAGAATTGTAAGATTGCGATAAGCAGTTATAAACGAAATAATTGAATATTAAGATTGCGAAAAGCAGTTATAAACGAAATAATTGAATAGTATGGTATGGTGGTGATATGCACAATAATATTAAGTAATATAAATGGCTTACGGTGATCGTCGAACACTGAGTTTAATATTAACACTTTAAAGATATACTTTTCAAGTAAGCCTTCTACCGAAGAGATTTCTGTCGAAGAAAGAGGACTCGGCCTGTCAGGACCTCATATTTATGTACTTTCACAGGAGTATTGTGGGGTACGCGCGGTAAAGACCTTGACACATTTCGGTTTAAGACGCAGTAGGACTTCCGGGGTTTTTACAAACGGTACGTCTATTAATAGACGTATTTATGTCACGTACGCCAAATATACGTCGCAATTAGGTTTCTGGGGTTTTTATGACTGCGAAAAGAGATACTCAACTCATCGAATGGATTTCGGGTGTTTTACGGGAAAGGGGTTATTAGAGTGGCTTGGACTTCATGAGTCGTAAAGAGGGGGTTGAGACTTGGTCTCGATTTAAGAGGGATTTGTAATGAGGGACTTGTTTGAATTTGTTTTTGGAGGGAATGATTCGTGCCTTGTAAGACGAATAGGCGAAGAGGGTTTTGAAACGATCATCTCGTGATGGGGACCGCTAAGGTACATCAGCGAGGTGGAGGTTTGTATTGATCATCCTGTGTTGTTGACCGCTAAGGTGCAACATCAAGGTGATCGGTGATTGAGGAGATGGGGTAGGAGTTGAGTTTGATAGACTTTAGTGGAGTGATTTTGAGGTTTACTAGTGGAATTGGGAATAGGAAACGCGCGAAAAATCGTGGGACGTTACAATTTAATTTTTTAAATTTTCTTAGAACTTTTTTTTAATTTTTTAAACAATTTTTTGTAATTTTTTTAAAATTTTTAAATTTTTTTTTTTAATTTTTAAAATTTTTTTTTTAATTTTTAATTTTTTTTTTTAATTTTTTAAAATTTTTCTAAATTTTTTTTATAATTTTTATAATTTTTTTTAATTTTTAAATTTTTTTTCTATTTTTTTTTAATTTTTGAAAATTTTTCTAATTTTTTTAAAATTTTTTTAAAAGTATTATTTTTTTATTTCAAAAATGTTTTTAAATTTTTTTTTAATTTCTTCAAATTTTTAATTTTTTTTAAATTTTCTTATAATTTTTTTTTAATTTTTAAAATTTTTTTAAAATTTTTTTTAAAATTTTTTTTAAATTTTTAAAAATTTTTTTTTTAAAATTTAAAAAAAAAATTTTAAATTTCCATTTTAATTTTTTTTAATTTTTAAATTTTTTTTTATTTTTTTTAATTTTTAAAATTTTTTTATTTTTTTTTAATTTTTCCAAAGTTTTAAATTTTCTTATATTTTTTTTTTAATTTTTAAAAATCTTTTAAATTTAAAAAAAAAAATTTTTTAATTTTTTTTAAAATTTTTATTTCAATTTTTTTTTAATTTTTAATTTTTGTTTAACTTTAAAATTTTTTTTTAATTTTTAAAATTTTTTTTTAATTTTAATTTTTTTTTAACATTTTCTTAAATTTTCTTTTAACATTTTCTTAAAATTTCTTTTATTTTTTTTCGAATTTTTGAAAATTTTTCTAAATTTTTGTTTAATTTTTTTAAAAGTATTATTTTTTTATTTTTCAAAAATGTTTTTTAATTTTTTTTAATTTCTTCAAATTTTTAAATTTTTTTAAAATTTTCTTATGATTTTTTTTTAATTTTTAAAATTTTTTTAAAATTTTTTTAAAATTTTTTTTTTAAATTTTTAAAAGAATTTTTTTTAAATTTTAAAAAAAAATTGTTTTAAATTTCTATTTTAATTTTTTTTTAATTTTTAAATTTTTTTTATTTTTTTTAAAATTATTTATATTTTTTAATTTTTTTAACTTCTTTAATTTTTTTAATTTTTAAATTTTTTTTAAGTTTTGATTTTTTTTAATTTTTAATTTTTTTTTAATTTAAAATTTTTTTTTAATTTTTAAATTTTTTTTATTTTTTTTTAATTTTTGAAAATTTTTCTAAATTTTTTTTTAATTTTTTTAAAAGTGTTATTTTTTTATTTCAAAACTGTTTTTAATTTTTTTTAATTTTTCCAAATTTTTAAATTTTTTTTAAATTTTCTTATATTTTTTTTAATTTTTTAAAATTTTTTAAAAAAAAAATTTTTAAAATTTGTTTCAATTTTTTAACAAAATTAAAAAAATTATTTATTTTTAAATTTTTTTAATTTTTAAATTTTTTTTTTAAATTATTTATATTTTTTAATTTTTTAATTTTTTAAATTTTTTTAATTTTTAATTTTTTTTTAATTTAAATTTTTTTTTTAATTTTTAAATTTTTTATTATTTTTTTTTAATTTTTAAAATTTTTTTTTAATTTTTATTTTTCTTTTTTTTAATTTTTTTTTAATTTTTTCAATTTTCTTTAAACTTTTTTTTAATTTTTTAAACAAAATTTTTTAATTTTTTTAAAAATTTTTTAAAATTTTTTAAAATTATTTTAATTTTTTTTTAAATTATAATTTTTTTATTTAAAAAAATGTTTTTTAATTTTTTTTTCTTTTATTTTAATTTTTTTAACTTTTTCAATTTTTTAATTTTTTTTAAAAATTTTCTTATAATTTTCTTTAATTCTTAAAATTTTTTAAAAATTTTTTTTTTAATTTTTGAAAATTTTTCTAAATTTTTTTTAAATTTATTTAAAAGTATTATTTTTTTATTTCAAAAATGTTTTTAATTTTTTTTAATTTTTTCAAATTTTAAATTTTTTTTTTTAAATTATTTATATTCTTTTAATTTTTTTAATTTAATTTTTTTTAATTTTAAAATTTTTTTTTAACTTTAAAATTTTTTTTTTATTTTTTAATTTTTTTTTAATTTTAAAATTTTTTTTTATTTTTTAATTTTTTTTTAATTTTTAAAATTTTTTTATTTTTTTTTAATTTTTTATAATTTTTCTAAATTTTTTTTTAAATTTTTATAAAAGTATTATTTTTTTATTTAAAAAATGTTATTTAATTTTTTAAATTTTCTTAAAACTTTTTTTTAATTTTTTAAACAATTTTTTGTAATTTTTTAAAATTTTTTTTTTTAATTTTTAAAATTTTTTTTTAATTTTTAAATTTTTTTTTAATTTTTAATTTTTTTTTATTTTTTTATTTTTTTTTAATTTTTAAATTTTTTGTTTTATTTTTTTTTAATTTTTGAAAATTTTTCTAAATTTTTTTAAAATTTTTTTAAAAGTATTATTTTTTTATTTCAAAAATGTTTTTAATTTTTTTTAATTTTTCCAAAGTTTTAAATTTTCTTTAAATTTTCTTATATTTTTTTTTAATTTTTAAAAATTTTTTAAATTTTAAAAAAATTTTTTTTTAATTTTTTTTTAAATTTTTATTTTAATTTTTTTTTAATTTTTAAATTTTTTTTTAAATTATTTATATTCTTTTAATTTTTTTAATTTAATTTTTTTTTAATTTTTAAATTTTTTTTTAACTTTAAAATTTTTTTTTTAATTTTTAAAATTTTTTTTTTAATTTTTAAAATTTTTTTATTTTTTTTAATTTTTTAAAATTTTTCTAAATTTTTTTTTTAATTTTTATAAAAGTATTATTTTTTATTTAAAAAATGTTATTTAATTTTTTAAATTTTCTTAAAACTTTTTTATAATTTTTTAAACAATTTTTTGTAATTTTTTTAAAAATTTTTTTTTAATTTTTAAAATTTTTTTTTTAATTTTTAAATTTTTTTTTATTTTTAAATTTTTTTTAATTTTTAATTTTTTTTTATTTTTTTTTAAAATTATTTATATTTTTTAATTTTTTTAACTTCTTTAATTTTTTTAATTTTTAAATTTTTTTTTAATTTTTAATTTTTTTTTATTTTTTTATTTTTTTTTAATTTTTAAATTTTTTGTTTTATTTTTTTTTAATTTTTGAAAATTTTTCTAAATTTTTTAAAAATTTTTTTAAAAGTATTATTTTTTTATTTCAAAAATGTTTTTAATTTTTTTTAATTTTTCCAAAGTTTTAAATTTTCTTTAAATTTTCTTATATTTTTTTTTAATTTTTAAAAATTTTTTAAATTTTAAAAAAATTTTTTTTTAATTTTTTTTTAAATTTTTATTTTAATTTTTTTTTAATTTTTAAATTTTTTTTTAAATTATTTATATTCTTTTAATTTTTTTAATTTAATTTTTTTTTAATTTTTAAATTTTTTTTTAACTTTAAAATTTTTTTTTTAATTTTTAAAATTTTTTTTTTAATTTTTAAAATTTTTTTATTTTTTTTAATTTTTTAAAATTTTTCTAAATTTTTTTTTTAATTTTTATAAAAGTATTATTTTTTATTTAAAAAATGTTATTTAATTTTTTAAATTTTCTTAAAACTTTTTTATAATTTTTTAAACAATTTTTTGTAATTTTTTTAAAAATTTTTTTTTAATTTTTAAAATTTTTTTTTTAATTTTTAAATTTTTTTTTATTTTTAAATTTTTTTTAATTTTTAATTTTTTTTTATTTTTTTTTAAAATTATTTATATTTTTTAATTTTTTTAACTTCTTTAATTTTTTTAATTTTTAAATTTTTTTTTATTTTTTAATTTTTTTTTTAATTTTTAAATTTTTTTTAAAATTATTTATATTTTTTAATTTTTTTAATTTAATTTTTTTTTAATTTTTAATTTTTTTTTAACTTTAAAATTTTTTTTTAATTTTTAAAATTTTTTTTTAATTTTTAAATTTTTTTTAATTTTTATAATTTTTTTTAATTTTTAAAATTTTTTTTTATTTTTTTTTAATTTTTGAAAATTTTTCTAAATTTTTTTTTTAATTTTTTTAAAAGTATAATTTTTTTATTTCAAAAAATGTTTTTTAATTTTTTTTTAATTTCTTCAAATTTTTAATTTTTTTTAAAATTTTCTTATAATTTTTTTTTAATTTTTAAAATTTTTTTAAAATTTTTTTTTAAATTTTTTTTTAATTTTTAAAAAATTTTTTTTTAAAATTTAAAAAAAAAATTTAAATTTCTATTTTAATTTTTTTTTATTTTTAAATTTTTTTTTAACATTTTCTTAAATTTTCTTTTAACATTTTCTTAAATTTTCTTTTATTTTTTTTGAATTTTTGAAAATTTTTCTAAATTTTTGTTTAATTTTTTTAAAAGTATTATTTTTTTATTTTTCAAAAATGTTTTTTAATTTTTTTTAATTTCTTCAAATTTTTAAATTTTTTTAAAAATTTTCCTATAATTTTTAAAATTTTTTTAAAATTTTTAAAAATTTTTTTTTAATTTTTAAAATAATTTTTTTTTAAATTTTTTAAAATTTTTTTTTTAAATTTAAAAAAAAAAATTTTAAATTTCTATTTTAATTTTTTTTTAATTTTTAAATTTTTTTTATTTTTTTTTTAAATTATTTATATTTTTTAATTTTTTTAACTTCTTTAATTTTTTTAATTTTTAAATTTTTTTTTAAGTTTTGATTTTTTTTTAATTTTTAAATTTTTTTTAATTTAAAATTTTTTTTAATTTTTAATTTTTTTTTAATTTAAAATTTTTTTTTTAATTTTTAAATTTTTTTTTTAATTTTTAAATTTTTTTATTTTTTTTTTAATTTTTAAAATTTTTTTTTTAATTTTTATTTTTCTTTTTTTTTATTTTTTTTTTAATTTTTAAAATTTTCTTAAAACTTATTTTTAATTTTTTAAACAAAATTTTTTAATTTTTTTAAAAATTTTTAAAAAATTTTTAAAATTTTTTTAATTTTTTTTTAAATTATAATTTTTTTATTTAAAAAAATTTTTTTTAATTTTTTTTTAAATTTTTATTTTAATTTTTTTTTAAATTATTTATATTCTTTTAATTTTTTTAATTTAATTTTTTTTTAATTTTTAAATTTTTTTTTAACTTAAAAATTTTTTTTTAATTTTTAAAATTTTTTTTTTAATTTTTAAATTTTTTTTTATTTTTTTTTAATTTTTAAAATTTTTTTATTTTTTTTAATTTTTTAAAATTTTTCTAAATTTTTTTTTTAATTTTTATAAAAGTATTATTTTTTATTTAAAAAATGTTATTTAATTTTTTAAATTTTCTTAAAACTTTTTTATAATTTTTTAAACAATTTTTTGTAATTTTTTAAAAAATTTTTTTTAATTTTTAAAATTTTTTTTTTAATTTTTAAATTTTTTTTTATTTTTTAATTTTTTTTTTAATTTTTAAATTTTTTTTATTTTTTTTTAAATTATTTATATTTTTTAATTTTTTTAACTTCTTTAATTTTTTTAATTTTTAAATTTTTTTTATTTTTTAATTTTTTTTTAATTTTTAAATTTTTTTTAAATTATATATATTTTTTAATTTTTTTAATTTAATTTTTTTTTAATTTTTAATTTTTTTTTAACTTTAAAATTTTTTTTTAATTTTTAAAATTTTTTTTTAATTTTTAAATTTTTTTTTTAATTTTTATAATTTTTTTTTAATTTTAAAATTTTTTTTTTTTTTTTTAATTTTTGAAAATTTTTCTAAATTTTTTTTTTAATTTTTTTAAAAGTATTATTTTTTTATTTCAAAAATGTTTTTTAATTTTTTTTTAATTTCTTCAAATTTTTAATTTTTTTTAAATTTTCTTATAATTTTTTTTTAATTTTTAAGATTTTTTTAAAATTTTTTTTAAAATTTTCTTTTAATTTTTGAAAATTTTTCTAAATTTTTTTTAAATTTATTTAAAAGTATTATTTTTTTATTTCAAAAATGTTTTTAATTTTTTTTAATTTTTCCAAATTTTTAAAATTTTTTTAAATTTTCTTATATTTTTTTTTAATTTTTAAATTTTTTTTAAAAATTTGTTTCAATTTTTTAACAAAATTAAAAAAATTATTTATTTTTAAAGTTTTTTAATTTTTAAATTTTTTTTTTAAATTATTTATATTTTTTAATTTTTTTAATTTTTTAAATTTTTTTAATTTTTAAATTTTTTTTTAATTTAAAATTTTTTTTTTAATTTTTAAATTTTTTTTATTTTTTTTTAATTTTTAAAATTTTTTTTTTTAATTTTTTTTTAATTTTTAAAATTTTCTTAAAACTTTTTTTTAATTTTTTAAACAAAATTTTTTAATTTTTTTTTAAAATTATAATTTTTTTATTTAAAAAAATGTTTTTTAATTTTTTTTCTTTTATTTTAATTTTTTTAACTTTTTCAATTTTTTAAATTTTTTTTTAAATTTTCTTATAATTTTCTTTAATTTTTAATATTTTTTTAAAATTTTTTTTTTAATTTTTGAAAATTTTTCTAAATTTTTTTTAAATTTATTTAAAAGTATTATTTTTTTATTTCAAAAATGTTTTTAATTTTTTTTAATTTTTTCAAATTTTAAATTTTTTTTTTAAATTATTTATATTCTTTTAATTTTTTTAATTTTATTTTTTTTAATTTTAAAAATTTTTTTTAACTTTAAAATTTTTTTTAATTTTTAAATTTTTTTTTTAATTTTTAAATTTTTTTTTATTTTTTAATTTTTTTTTTAATTTTTAAAATTTTTTTATTTTTTTTTAATTTTTTTTAATTTTTCCAAATTTTTAAATTTTTTTTAAATTATTTATATTTTTTAATTTTTTTAATTTAATTTTTTTTAATTTTTAATTTTTTTTAACTTTAAAATTTTTTTTTAATTTTTAAATTTTTTTTTAATTTTTAAATTTTTTTTTTAATTTTTATAATTTTTTTTTAATTTTTAAAAATTTTTTTTATTTTTTTTTAATTTTTGAAAATTTTTCTAAATTTTTTTTTAAATTTTTTTAAAAGTATTATTTTTTTATTTCAAAAATGTTTTTTAATTTTTTTTTAATTTCTTCAAATTTTTAATTTTTTTTAAATTTTCTTATAATTTTTTTTAATTTTTAAATTTTTTTTATTTTTTTTTTAAATTATTTATATTTTTTAATTTTTTTAACTTCTTTAATTTTTTTAATTTTTAAATTTTTTTTTAAGTTTTGATTTTTTTTAATTTTTAAATTTTTTTTAATTTAAAAATTTTTTTTTTAATTTTTAATTTTTTTTTTAATTTAAATTTTTTTTTTAATTTTTAAATTTTTTTTTATTTTTTTTTAATTTTTGAAAATTTTTCTAAATTTTTTTAAAATTTTTTTAAAAGTATTATTTTTTTATTTCAAAAATGTTTTTAATTTTTTTTAATTTTTCCAAATTTTTAAAATTTTTTTAAATTTTCTTATATTTTTTTTTAATTTTTAAATTTTTTTTAAAAATTTGTTTCAATTTTTTAACAAAATTAAAAAAATTATTTATTTTAAAGTTTTTTAATTTTTAAATTTTTTTTAAAATTATTTATATTTTTTAATTTTTTTAATTTTTTAAATTTTTTTAATTTTTAAATTTTTTTTTAATTTAAAAATTTTTTTTTAATTTTTAAATTTTTTTTTTTAAATTATTTATATTTTTTAATTTTTTTAATTTTTTAAATTTTTTTAATTTTTAAAAATTTTTTAAATTTAAAAAAAAATTTTTTTTAATTTTTTTTTAAATTTTTATTTTAATTTTTTTTTAATTTTTAAAATTTTTTTAATTATTTATATTCTTTTAATTTTTTTTAATTTTTAAATTTTTTTTTAACTTTAAAATTTTTTTTTTAATTTTTAATTTTTTTTTTTAAATTTGTTTCAATTTTTTAACAAAATTAAAAAAATTATTTATTTTTAAATTTTTTTAATTTTTAAATTTTTTTTTAAATTATTTATATTTTTTAATTTTTTTAATTTTTTAAATTTTTTTAATTTTTAAAAATTTTTTAAATTTAAAAAAAAAATTTTTTTTAAATTTTTATTTTAATTTTTTTTTAATTTTTAAATTTTTTTTTAAATTATTTATATTCTTTTAATTTTTTTTTAATTTTTAAATTTTTTTTTAACTTTAAATTTTTTTTTTTAATTTTTAAATTTTTTTTTTAATTTTTAAATTTTTTTTTATTTTTTAATTTTTTTTTTAATTTTTAAAATTTTTTTATTTTTTTTAATTTTTTAAAATTTTTCTAAATTTTTTTTTTAATTTTTATAAAAGTATTATTTTTTATTTAAAAAATGTTATTTAATTTTTTAAATTTTCTTAAAACTTTTTTATAATTTTTTAAACAATTTTTTGTAATTTTTTAAAAAATTTTTTTTTAATTTTTAAAATTTTTTTTTTAATTTTTAAATTTTTTTTATTTTTTAATTTTTTTTTAATTTTTAAATTTTTTTTATTTTTTTTAAAATTATTTATATCTTTTAATTTTTTTAACTTCTTTAATTTTTTTAATTTTTAAATTTTTTTTTATGTTTTAATTTTTTTTTTAATTTTTAAATTTTTTTTAAATTATTTATATTTTTTAATTTTTTTAATTTAATTTTTTTTAATTTTTAATTTTTTTTAACTTTAAAATTTTTTTTTAATTTTTAAAATTTTTTTTAATTTTTAAATTTTTTTTTAATTTTTATAATTTTTTTTTAATTTTTAAAAATTTTTTTTATTTTTTTTTAATTTTTGAAAATTTTTCTAAATTTTTTTTTTAATTTTTTTAAAAGTATTATTTTTTTATTTCAAAAATGTTTTTTAATTTTTTTTTAATTTCTTCAAATTTTTAATTTTTTTTAAATTTTCTTATAATTTTTTTTAATTTTTAAATTTTTTTTATTTTTTTTTAAATTATTTATATTTTTTAATTTTTTTAACTTCTTTA
The DNA here is from genome assembly GCF_050908995.1 of Andrena cerasifolii. Lineage (NCBI taxonomy): Eukaryota > Metazoa > Arthropoda > Insecta > Hymenoptera > Andrenidae > Andrena > Andrena cerasifolii. Next base: position 1,474 of record NW_027487524.1, on the reverse strand, counting down.
ATTTTTTTAATTTTTAAATTTTTTTTAAGTTTTGATTTTTTTTAATTTTTAAATTTTTTTTAATTTAAAAATTTTTTTTTAATTTTTAATTTTTTTTTAATTTAAATTTTTTTTTTAATTTTTAAATTTTTTTTAATTTTTTTTTAATTTTTGAAAATTTTTCTAAATTTTTTTAAAATTTTTTTAAAAGTATTATTTTTTTATTTCAAAAATGTTTTTAATTTTTTTTAATTTTTCCAAATTTTTAAAATTTTTTTAAATTTTCTTATATTTTTTTTTAATTTTTAAATTTTTTTTAAAAATTTGTTTCAATTTTTTAACAAAATTAAAAAAATTATTTATTTTAAAGTTTTTTAATTTTTAAATTTTTTTAAAAATTATTTATATTTTTTAATTTTTTTAATTTTTTAAATTTTTTTAATTTTTAAATTTTTTTTTAATTTAAAAATTTTTTTTTAATTTTTAAATTTTTTTTTTTAAATTATTTATATTTTTTAATTTTTTTAATTTTTTAAATTTTTTTAATTTTTAAAAATTTTTTAAATTTAAAAAAAAAATTTTTTTAATTTTTTTTTAAATTTTTATTTTAATTTTTTTTTAATTTTTAAATTTTTTTTAATTATTTATATTCTTTTAATTTTTTTTAATTTTTAAATTTTTTTTTAACTTTAAAATTTTTTTTTTAATTTTTAATTTTTTTTTTTAAATTTGTTTCAATTTTTTAACAAAATTAAAAAAATTATTTATTTTTAAATTTTTTTAATTTTTAAATTTTTTTTTTAAATTATTTATATTTTTTAATTTTTTTAATTTTTTAAATTTTTTTAATTTTTAAAAATTTTTTAAATTTAAAAAAAAATTTTTTTTTAAATTTTTATTTTAATTTTTTTTTAATTTTTAAATTTTTTTTTAAATTATTTATATTCTTTTAATTTTTTTTTAATTTTTAAATTTTTTTTTAACTTTAAATTTTTTTTTTTAATTTTTAAATTTTTTTTTTTAATTTTTAAATTTTTTTTTATTTTTTAATTTTTTTTTTAATTTTTAAAATTTTTTTATTTTTTTTAATTTTTTAAAATTTTTCTAAATTTTTTTTTTAATTTTTATAAAAGTATTATTTTTTATTTAAAAAATGTTATTTAATTTTTTAAATTTTCTTAAAACTTTTTTATAATTTTTTAAACAATTTTTTGTAATTTTTTAAAAAATTTTTTTTTAATTTTTAAAATTTTTTTTTTAATTTTTAAATTTTTTTTATTTTTTAATTTTTTTTTAATTTTTAAATTTTTTTTATTTTTTTTAAAATTATTTATATTTTTTAATTTTTTTAACTTCTTTAATTTTTTTAATTTTTAAATTTTTTTTTATGTTTTAATTTTTTTTTTAATTTTTAAATTTTTTTTAAATTATTTATATTTTTTAATTTTTTTAATTTAATTTTTTTTAATTTTTAATTTTTTTTAACTTTAAAATT
>NW_027487523.1:0-14796 GCF_050908995.1 Andrena cerasifolii | reverse complement strand
TTATAATTTTTAAAATTTTTTTAAAATTTTTTTAAAAAAAATTTGTTTTAATTTTTAAAAAAAAATTAGTTTTAATTTTTAAAAAAAAATTATTTTATTTTTTTTAAATTTTTTAAAAAATTTTTTTTAAAAAATTTGTTTTAATTTTTTAACAATTTTTTTTTATTTTTTTTTAGATTTTTTTTATTTTTTTTAAATTTTTTTTATTTTTTTTTAAAAAAATTTTTTATTTTTTTTAAATTTTTTAAAAATTTGTTTTAATTCTTTAACAATTTTTTTTCATATTTTTTAAATTTTTTAAAAAACTTTTTAAATTTTTTTTTTATTTTTTAAAATTATTATTTGTTTATTTTTTTATTTTTCTTCTAAATTTTTGTATATTTTTTGTATTTAAATTTTTTTTGTATTTAAATTTTTTTATCTTAATTTTTTTTAATTTTTTTAAAAAAATTTTTGTTTTTTTTTTAAATTTTTTATTTTTTTTTATTAATTTTTTTAATATTTATAAAAAATTTTTATTTTTTTTTAATTTTTTATTTTTTTTTAATTTTCTTGTAATTTTTTTATTTTTTTTTAATTTTTAAATTTTTTTTTAATTTTCTTATAATTTTTTAATTTCTTTAAAATTTTTTACAAAAAATTTGTTTTAATTTTTAAAAAAAATTGTTTTAATTTTTAAAAAAAATTTTTTAATTTTTTTTATTTATTTTTTAATTTTTAACTTTTTTTTAATTTTCTTATAAATTTTTTTTTAATTTATAAATTTTTTTTTTAAATTTTTTAAAATTTTTTTTTTAAAAAATTTGTTTTAATTTTTTAACAATTTTTTTTCATATTTTTAAAATTTTTTAAAAAACTTTTTGAATTTTTTTTTTAATTTTTATTTGTTTATTTTTTTATTTTTCTTCTAAATTTTTGTATATTTTTTTATTTAAATTTTTTTGTATTTAAATTTTTTTATTTTAATTTTCTTATAATTTTTTTATTTTTTTTAATTTTTTAATTTTCTTTTAATTTCCTTATATATTTTTTTTAATTTAAAAAAAAAATTTAAATTTTTTTTTAATTTTTCTCCACTTTAATTTTTAATTTTTTTTTAATTTTCTTAACTTTAATTTTTTTTAAATTTAAATTTTTTTTTATTTTTTAAAATTATTATTTGTTTATTTTTTTATTTTTCTTCTAAATTTTTGTATATTTTTGTTATTTAAATTTTTTTTGTATTCAAATTTCTTTATTTTAATTTTTTTAATTTTTATAAAAAAAATTTTTTTTTTTAAATTTTGTATTTTGTTTATTAATTTTTTTAATATTTTAAAATTTTTTTTTTTTTAATTTTTTTTTTTAATTTTTAATTTTTTTTTTAATTTTATTGCAATTTTTTATTTTTTTTTAAAAATTGTTTTAATTTTTTAACAAAATTTTTAAAAAATTTTTTTATTTTTATAAATTTTTTTTTTAAAATAAAATTTCTATATTGTTTAATCTTTTCATTTTTTTAAATATTTTTAAATAAAATTTAAAAAAAAAATTTTAAATTTTGTTTTAATTTTTTAACAATTTTTTTTTATTTTTTTTAAAAAAAATTTTTTTATTTTTTTTAAATTTTTTAAATTTTTTTTTAAAAAAATTTGTTTTAATTTCTTAACAATTTTTAAATTTTTTTTAAATTTTTATTTTTGTTTTATTTTACTTTTTAATTTTTTTAAGTTTTAAATGTTTTTTTTTAATTTTCATATAATTTTTTTAATTTTTTAAATTTTTTTTGAAATTTTTTTAAAAATTTTTTTTAAATTTAAAAATTTTTTAAATTTTTTTTTTTAATTTTTTACAAAAAATTTTTTAATTTTTTTTATATTTTTAAAATTAAAAAAAAAATTTCTTTATTTTTTTTTAATTTAAAAAAAATTATTTATTTTTGTTTTAAATTATTATTTTTTTTATTTTTATTTGTTTTTTTTTTAATTTTTTTTTTCTTTTAAATTTTTTGTATATTTGAAAAGAGAATTTTTTTATTTTAAAATTTTTTTTATTTTTTTTAATTTTTTTAAAAAAAATTTTTTAATTTTTTTAAAAAAAAATTTTTAATTTTTTACAATTTTTTTTTAAATTATTTAAAAAATTTCAAATTATTTAAAAAATTTTAAATTTTTTAAAAAAATTTTTAAAAAATTTAAAATTTTTTTTTAAATTTAAATTTTTTTTTAATTTTGTTTAAATTTTTTACAATTTTTTTTTAATTTAAAAAAAATTTTCAAAAATTAAAAAAAAAATTTTTTTAATCTTTTTATATTTTTAATTTTTTTTTAATTTTTATTTAATTTTTTAATTTTTTTTTTAAATTTAAAATTTTTTTTATTTTTTTTAATTTTTTACAATTTTTTTTAATTTTTTAACAATTTTTTTTTAAATTTTTTTATTTGTGTTTTTAAAATTTTTTTCTTATTTTTTTTTAATTTTTTTTTAATTTTGCATTTTTTTTTAATTTTTTTTTTTTTTTAAATTTTTTTTATTTATTTTTTTAAATTTTTTTAAAATTTGTTTAATTTTTTTTTAATTTTTCTATATTTTTCATTTTTTTAAAATTTTTTAAATTTTTTTAAAAATTTTGTTTATTTTTTTAAAATTTTTATTTGTTTATTTTTTTCTTTTTTTTATTTTTCTTTTAATTTTTTGTATATTTTTTTATTAAAAATTTTTTTTTTTATTTTAAAATTTTTTTATTTTAATTTTTTTATATTTTTTTTTAATTTAAAAAAAATTTAATTTTTTTCAATTTTTCACCTCTTTAATTTTTAATTTTTTAAATTTTCTTACCTTTAATTTTTTTTTAAATTATATTTTTTTTATTTCAAAAAATGTTTTTTAATTTTTATTTTTCTTCTATATTAATTTTTTAAAAAAAATTCAAATTTTAAAATTTCTTTTTTAATTTTCTTATAATTTTTTTATTTTTTAAAATTTTTAAAATTTTTTTTTAATTTTCTTACAATCTTTTTTTTAATTTTTAAAAGTTTTTTTAAAATATTTAAAAAAAAATTTTAAAATATTTTTTAACAATTTCTTTCAAAAAAATTTTATTTATGTTTTTTAAATTTTTTCTACATTTTTTAATTTTTTCTTTTTTAATTTTTTTTTTAATTTAAAATTTTTTTTTAATTTTCTTAACTTTAATTTTTTTTAAATTTCAATTTTTTTTATTCTTTTAAAATTATAATTTTTTTATTTCGAAAAATGTTTTTTTTTAATTTTTATTTTTCTTTTATTTTAATTTTTTTAAATATTTTCAAATTTTTAATATTTTTTTTTAATTTTCTTATAATTTTTTTATTTTTTTTAATTTTTTTAATTTTTTTTAAAATTTTGTTTATTTTTTTAAAATTTTTATTTGTTTATTTTTTTCTTTTTTTATTTTTCTTTTAATTTTTTGTATATTTTTTTATTAAAAATTTTTTTTTTTATTTTAAAATTTTTTATTTTAATTTTTTTATATTTTTTTTTAATTTAAAAAAAATTTAATTTTTTTCAATTTTTCACCTCTTTAATTTTTAATTTTTTAAATTTTCTTACCTTTAATTTTTTTTTAAATTATATTTTTTTTATTTCAAAAAATGTTTTTTAATTTTTATTTTTCTTCTATATTAATTTTTTAAAAAAAATTCAAATTTTAAAATTTCTTTTTTAATTTTCTTATAATTTTTTTATTTTTTAAAATTTTTAAAATTTTTTTTTTAATTTTCTTACAATCTTTTTTTTAATTTTTAAAAGTTTTTTTAAAATATTTAAAAAAAAAATTTTAAAATATTTTTTAACAATTTCTTTCAAAAAAATTTTATTTATGTTTTTTAAATTTTTTCTACATTTTTTAATTTTTTTTTAATTTAAAATTTTTTTTTAATTTTCTTAACTTTAATTTTTTTTAAATTTCAATTTTTTTTATTCTTTTAAAATTATAATTTTTTTATTTCGAAAAATGTTTTTTTTTAATTTTTATTTTTCTTTTATTTTAATTTTTTTAAATATTTTCAAATTTTTAATATTTTTTTTTAATTTTCTTATAATTTTTTTATTTTTTTTTAATTTTTTTAATTTTTTTTTAATTTTCTTATAAATTTTTTAAAAATTTTTTTAAAATTTGTTTTAATTTTTTTTTAAATTTGTTTTAATTTTTTAACAAAATTTTTAAAAAATTTTTTTTATTTTTTAAAATTTTTTTTATTTTTTTTAAATTTTTTGTTTTTTTTTAATTTTTTATTTTTTTCATTTATTTTTTTAAATTTTTTAAAATTTTTTTTTTAATTTTTTAAAATTTTTTTTAAAATTTTTAAAATTTAAAAAAATTTTTAAATTACTTTTAAAATTTTTTATTTTTTAATATTTTACAAAAATTTTTAACATTTTTATATATTTTTTTTAAATTTTTAAAAATTTTTTTTAATTTTTTTAAATTTTTTCAAACTTTTAAATTTTTTTTTTAATTTTCTTATAATTTTTTTATTTTTTTTAAATTTTGTAAAATTTTTTTTTAATTTTTTTAAATTTTTTTTTTAATTTTTTTTTAATTTTTTAAATTTTTTTTTAATTTTCTTATAATTTTTTTATTTTTTTTAAATTTTTTAAAATTTTATTTATTTTTTTTTTTAAATTTGTTTTAATTTTTTATCAATTTTTTTTATTTTTTTTTATTTTTTTAAATTTTTTTTATTTTTTAAAAAAAATTTTAATTTTTTTATTTATTTTTTAATTTTTAATTTGTTTTTAATTTTCTTATAATTTTTTTAAAATTTTTAGAAAATCTTTTTAAATTTTTTTTAAATTTTTTGTTTCAAAAATTTGTTTTAATTATTTAACAATTTTTTTTATATTTTTTAAATTTTTTAAAAAACTTTTTAAATTTTTTTTATTTTTTAAAATTATTATTTGTTTATTTTTTTATTTTTCTTCTAAATTTTTGTATATTTTTTTTATTTAAATTTTTTTTGTATTTAAATTTAAAAAATTTTTATTTTTGTTTAATTTTTTATTTTTTTTTAAATTTTTAATTTTTTATTAATTTTATTGCAATTTTTTTTTTTAAAAAAAATTGTTTTAATTTTTTAACAAAATTTTTAAAATTTTTTTTTATTTTTTATAAATTTTTTTTTAAAATAAAATTTCTATATTGTTTAATCTTTTCATTTTTTTAAATATTTTTAAAATTTAAAAAAAAATTTTTAAATTTTGTTTTAATTTTTTAACAATTTTTTTTTATTTTTTTTAGATTTTTTTTATTTTTTTTTAATTTTTTTAAATTTTTTTTAAAAAATTTTTTTTATTTTTTTTAAAAAAAAATTTTTTATTTTTTTAAATTTTTTAAATCTTTTTTAAAAAAAATTTGTTTTAATTTCTTAACAATTTTTAAATTGTTTTTTAAATTTTTATTTTTGTTTTATTTTACTTTTTAATTTTTTTAAGTTTTAAATGTTTTTTTTTAATTTTCATATAATTTTTTTATTTTTTTTAAATTTTTTTTGAAATTTTTTTAAAAATTTTTTTTAAATTTAAAAATTTTTTAAAATTTTTTTTTTAATTTTTTACAAAAATTTTTTTAATTTTTTTTATATTTTTAAAATTTAAAAAAAAATTTCTTTATTTTTTTTTAATTTAAAAAAAATTATTTATTTTTGTTTTAAATTATTATTTTTTTTATTTTTATTTGTTTTTTTTTTAATTTTTTATTTTTCTTTTAAATTTTTGTATATTTTCTTTTATTGAAAAGAGAATTTTTTTTATTTTAAAATTTTTTTTATTTTTTTTAATTTTTTACAATTTTTTTTTAATTTAAAAAAAATTTTCAAAAAATTAAAAAAAAATTTTTTTAATCTTTTTATATTTTTAATTTTTTTTTAATTTTTTTTTTAAATTTAAAATTTTTTTTTATTTTTTTTAATTTTTTACAATTTTTTTTTAATTTTTTTATATTTTTTAAAATTTTTTTAAAATTTTTTTCTATATTTTTTAATTTTTTAACAATTTTTTTTAAAATTTTTTTATTTGTGTTTTTAAAATTTTTTTCTTATTTTTTTTAATTTTTTTTTAATTTTGCATTTTTTTTTAATTTTTTTTTTTTTAATTTTTTTTATTTATTTTTTTAAATTTTTTTAAAATTTGTTTAATTTTTTTTTAATTTTTCTATATTTTTCATTTTTTTAAATTTTTTAAATTTTTTTAAAAATTTTGTTTATTTTTTTAAAATTTTTATTTGTTTATTTTTTCTTTTTTTATTTTTCTTTTAATTTTTTGTATATTTTTTATTAAAAATTTTTTTTTTATTTTAAAATTTTTTTATTTTAATTTTTTTATATTTTTTTTAATTTAAAAAAATTTAATTTTTTTCAATTTTTCACCTCTTTAATTTTTAATTTTTTAAATTTTCTTACCTTTAATTTTTTTTTAAATTATATTTTTTTTATTTCAAAAAATGTTTTTTAATTTTTATTTTTCTTCTATATTAATTTTTTAAAAAATTCAAATTTTAAAATTTCTTTTTTAATTTTCTTATAATTTTATTTTTTAAAATTTTTAAAAATTTTTTTTTAATTTTCTTACAATTTTTTTTTTAATTTTTAAAAGTTATTTTAAAATATTTAAAAAAAAATTTTAAAATATTTTTTAACAATTTCTTTCAAAAAAATTTTATTTATGTTTTTTAAATTTTGTCTACATTTTTTAATTTTTTCTTTTTTAATTTTTTTTTTAATTTAAAATTTTTTTTTAATTTTCTTAACTTTAATTTTTTTTAAATTTCAATTTTTTTTATTCTTTTAAAATTATAATTTTTTTATTTCGAAAAATGTTTTTTTTTAATTTTTATTTTTCTTTTATTTTAATTTTTTTAAATATTTTCAAATTTTTAATATTTTTTTTTAATTTTCTTATAATTTTTTTATTTTTTTTTAATTTTTTAATTTTTTTTTTAATTTTCTTATAAATTTTTTAAAATTTTTTTTAAAATTTTTTTAAATTTTTTTTTAAATTTGTTTTAATTTTTTAACAAAATTTTTAAAAAATTTTTTTTTATTTTTTAAAATTTTTTTTATTTTTTTTAAATTTTTTTGTTTTTTTTTAATTTTTTATTTTTTTCATTTATTTTTTTAAATTTTTTAAAATTTTTTTTTAAATTTTTTAAAATTTTTTTTTAAATTTTTAAAATTTAAAAAAATTTTTAAATTACTTTTAAAATTTTTTATTTTTTAATATTTTACAAAAAATTTTAACATTTTTATATATTTTTTTTAAATTTTTAAAAAATTTTTTTAATTTTTTAAAATTTTTTCAAACTTTTAAATTTTTTTTTTAATTTTCTTATAATTTTTTTATTTTTTTTAAATTTTGTAAAATTTTTTTTTAATTTTTTTAAATTTTTTTTTTTAATTTTTTTTTAATTTTTTAAAATTTTTTTTAATTTTCTTATAATTTTTTTATTTTTTTTAAATTTTTTAAAATTTTATTTATTTTTTTTTTTAAAATTTGTTTTAATTTTTTATCAATTTTTTTTATTTTTTTTTATTTTTTTAAATTTTTTTTATTTTTTAAAAAAAATTTTAATTTTTTTATTTATTTTTTAATTTTTAATTTGTTTTTAATTTTCTTATAATTTTTTTAAAATTTTTAGAAAATCTTTTTAAATTTTTTTTAAATTTTTTGTTTCAAAAATTTGTTTTAATTATTTAACAATTTTTTTTTATTTTTTTTAGATTTTTTTTATTTTTTTTAAATTTTTTTTAATTTTTTTTAAAAAATTTTTTTAATTTTTTTTAAAAAAATTTTTTTTATTTTTTTTAAATTTTTTAAATTTTTTTTAAAAAAAATTTGTTTTAATTTCTTAACAATTTTTAAATTTTTTTTTAAATTTTTATTTTTGTTTTATTTTACTTTTTAATTTTTTTAAGTTTTAAATGTTTTTTTTTAATTTTCATATAATTTTTTTATTTTTTTTAAATTTTTTTTGAAATTTTTTTAAAATTTTTTTTTAAATTTAAAAATTTTTTAAAATTTTTTTTTTAATTTTTTACAAAAATTTTTTTAATTTTTTTTATATTTTTAAAATTTAAAAAAAAATTTCTTTATTTTTTTTTAATTTAAAAAAAATTATTTATTTTTGTTTTAAATTATTATTTTTTTTATTTTTATTTGTTTTTTTTTTAATTTTTTATTTTTCTTTTAAATTTTTGTATATTTTCTTTTATTGAAAAGAGAGTTTTTTTTATTTTAAAATTTTTTTTATTTTTTTTAATTTTTTACAATTTTTTTTTAATTTAAAAAAAAATTTCAAAAAATTAAAAAAAAATTTTTTTTAATCTTTTTATATTTTTAATTTTTTTTAATTTTTTTTTTAAATTTAAAATTTTTTTTTATTTTTTTTTAATTTTTTACAATTTTTTTTTAATTTTTTTATATTTTTTAAAATTTTTTTAAAATTTTTTTCTATATTTTTTAATTTTTTAACAATTTTTTTTAAAATTTTTTTATTTGTGTTTTTAAAATTTTTTTCTTATTTTTTTTTAATTTTTTTTTAATTTTGCATTTTTTTTAATTTTTTTTTTTTTAATTTTTTTTATTTATTTTTTTAAATTTTTTTAAAATTTGTTTAATTTTTTTTTAATTTTTCTATATTTTTCATTTTTTTAAATTTTTTAAATTTTTTAAAAATTTTGTTTATTTTTTTAAAATTTTTATTTGTTTATTTTTTTCTTTTTTTATTTTTCTTTTAATTTTTTGTATATTTTTTTATTAAAAATTTTTTTTTTTATTTTAAAATTTTTTTATTTTAATTTTTTTATATTTTTTTTTAATTTAAAAAAATTTAATTTTTTTCAATTTTTCACCTCTTTAATTTTTAATTTTTTAAATTTTCTTACCTTTAATTTTTTTTTAAATTATATTTTTTTTATTTCAAAAAATGTTTTTTAATTTTTATTTTTCTTCTATATTAATTTTTTAAAAAAAATTCAAATTTTAAAATTTCTTTTTTAATTTTCTTATAATTTTATTTTTTAAAATTTTTAAAAATTTTTTTTTAATTTTCTTACAATTTTTTTTTTAATTTTTAAAAGTTATTTTAAAATATTTAAAAAAAAAATTTTAAAATATTTTTTAACAATTTCTTTCAAAAAAATTTTATTTATGTTTTTTAAATTTTGTCTACATTTTTTAATTTTTTCTTTTTTAATTTTTTTTTTAATTTAAAATTTTTTTTTAATTTTCTTAACTTTAATTTTTTTTAAATTTCAATTTTTTTTATTCTTTTAAAATTATAATTTTTTTATTTCGAAAAATGTTTTTTTTTAATTTTTATTTTTCTTTTATTTTAATTTTTTTAAATATTTTCAAATTTTTAATATTTTTTTTTAATTTTCTTATAATTTTTTTATTTTTTTTTAATTTTTTAATTTTTTTTTTAATTTTCTTATAAATTTTTTAAAATTTTTTTTAAAATTTTTTTTAATTTTTTTTTTAAATTTGTTTTAATTTTTTAACAAAATTTTTAAAAAATTTTTTTTATTTTTTAAAATTTTTTTTATTTTTTTTAAATTTTTTTGTTTTTTTTTAATTTTTTATTTTTTTCATTTATTTTTTTAAATTTTTTAAAATTTTTTTTTAAATTTTTTAAAATTTTTTTTTAAATTTTTAAAATTTAAAAAAATTTTTAAATTACTTTTAAAATTTTTTATTTTTTAATATTTTACAAAAAATTTTAACATTTTTATATATTTTTTTTAAATTTTTAAAAATTTTTTTAATTTTTTTAAATTTTTTCAAACTTTTAAATTTTTTTTTTAATTTTCTTATAATTTTTTTATTTTTTTTAAATTTTGTAAAATTTTTTTTTAATTTTTTTAAATTTTTTTTTTAATTTTTTTTTAATTTTTTAAAATTTTTTTTAATTTTCTTATAATTTTTTTATTTTTTTTAAATTTTTTAAAATTTTATTTATTTTTTTTTTTAAAATTTGTTTTAATTTTTTATCAATTTTTTTTATTTTTTTTTATTTTTTTAAATTTTTTTTATTTTTTAAAAAAAATTTTAATTTTTTTATTTATTTTTTAATTTTTAATTTGTTTTTAATTTTCTTATAATTTTTTTAAAATTTTTAGAAAATCTTTTTAAATTTTTTTTAAATTTTTTGTTTCAAAAATTTGTTTTAATTATTTAACAATTTTTTTTTATTTTTTTTAGATTTTTTTTATTTTTTTTAAATTTTTTTTAATTTTTTTTAAAAAATTTTTTTAATTTTTTTTAAAAAAATTTTTTTTATTTTTTTTTAAATTTTTTAAATTTTTTTTAAAAAAAATTTGTTTTAATTTCTTAACAATTTTAAATTTTTTTTTAAATTTTTATTTTTGTTTTATTTTACTTTTTAATTTTTTTAAGTTTTAAATGTTTTTTTTTAATTTTCATATAATTTTTTTATTTTTTTAAAATTTTTTTTGAAATTTTTTTAAAATTTTTTTTTAAATTTAAAAATTTTTTAAAATTTTTTTTTTAATTTTTTACAAAAATTTTTTTAATTTTTTTTATATTTTTAAAATTTAAAAAAAAAATTTCTTTATTTTTTTTTAATTTAAAAAAAATTATTTATTTTTGTTTTAAATTATTATTTTTTTTATTTTTATTTGTTTTTTTTTTAATTTTTTATTTTTCTTTTAAATTTTTGTATATTTTCTATTATTGAAAAGAGAGTTTTTTTTATTTTAAAATTTTTTTTATTTTTTTTAATTTTTTACAATTTTTTTTTAATTTAAAAAAAATTTCAAAAAATTAAAAAAAATTTTTTTTAATCTTTTTATATTTTTAATTTTTTTTTAATTTTTTTTTTAAATTTAAAATTTTTTTTTATTTTTTTTAATTTTTTACAATTTTTTTTTAATTTTTTTATATTTTTTAAAATTTTTTTTAAATTTTTTTCTATATTTTTTAATTTTTTAACAATTTTTTTTAAAATTTTTTTATTTGTGTTTTTAAAATTTTTTTCTTATTTTTTTTTAATTTTTTTTTAATTTTGCATTTTTTTTTTAATTTTTTGTTTTTTTTTTAATTTTTTTTATTTATTTGTTTAAATTTTTTTAAAATTTGTTTAATTTTTTTTTAATTTTTCTATATTTTTCATTTTTTTAAATTTTTTTTAAATTTTTTTAAAAATTTTGTTTATTTTTTTAAAATTTTTATTTGTTTATTTTTTTTCTTTTTTTATTTTTCTTTTAATTTTTTGTATATTTTTTTATTAAAAATTTTTTTTTTATTTTAAAATTTTTTTATTTTAATTTTTTTATATTTTTTTTTAATTTAAAAAAAATTTTAATTTTTTTCAATTTTTCACCTCTTTAATTTTTAATTTTTTAAATTTTCTTACCTTTAATTTTTTTTTAAATTATATTTTTTTTATTTCAAAAAATGTTTTTTAATTTTTATTTTTCTTTTATATTAATTTTTTAAAAAAATTCAAATTTTAAAATTTCTTTTTTAATTTTCTTATAATTTTTTTATTTTTTAAAATTTTTAAATTTTTTTTTAAAATTGAAAAAAATTTTTTTTTTAATTTTGTCTTAATTTTTTAACAATTTCTTTTAAAAAAGCTTTATTTATGTTTTTAAAATTTTTTTCTTAATTTTTTTATAATTTTTAAATTTTTTTTAATTTTTATTTTTTTATTTTTTTTAATAATTTTAATTTTTTTTAAGTTTTAAAAAAAAAAATTTTTATTTTTTTTTAATTTTTTAACTTTTTTTTAATTTTCTTATAATTTTTTTATTTTTTTTAATTTTTTAAAATTTTTTTTTAATTTTCTTATAATTTTTTTATTTTTTCAAAAATTTTTAAATTTTTTTAAAATTTTTTTTAAATTTTTTTAAAAATTTTGTTTATTTTTTAAAAAATTTTATTTGGTTATTTTTTTATTTTTTATTTTTCTTTTAATTTTTTGTATATTATTTTATTATTTTTTTTTGTATTTTAAAATTTTTTTATTTTAATTTCTTTATATATTTTTTTTAAATTTTAAAAAAAATTTAATTTTTTTTTAATTTTTCTCCACTTTAATTTTTAATTTTTTTTAATTTTCTTAACTTTAATTTTTTTTAAAATTAAATTTTTTTTATTCTTTTAAAATTATAATTTTTTTATTTCAAAAAATGTTTTTTTCTAATTTTTATTTTTCTTTTATTTTAATTTTTTTAAATATTTTCAAATTTTTAATATTTTTTTTTAATTTTCTTATAATTTTTTTATTTTTTTTTAATTTTTTTAATTTTTTTTTAATTTTCTTATAAATTTTTTAAAATTTTTTTTAAAATTTGTTTTAATTTTTTTTAAATTTGTTTTAATTTTTTAACAAAATTTTTAAAAAATTTTTTTTATTTTTTAAAATTTTTTTTATTTTTTTTAAATTTTTTTGTTTTTTTTTAATTTTTTATTTTTTCATTTATTTTTTTAAATTTTTTAAAATTTTTTTTTTAATTTTTTAAAATTTTTTTTAAAATTTTTAAAATTTAAAAAAATTTTTAAATTACTTTTAAAATTTTTTATTTTTTAATATTTTACAAAAATTTTTAACATTTTTATATATTTTTTTTAAATTTTTAAAAATTTTTTTTAATTTTTTTAAATTTTTTCAAACTTTTAAATTTTTTTTTTAATTTTCTTATAATTTTTTTATTTTTTTTAAATTTTGTAAAATTTTTTTTTAATTTTTTTAAATTTTTTTTTTAATTTTTTTTTAATTTTTTAAATTTTTTTTTAATTTTCTTATAATTTTTTTATTTTTTTTAAATTTTTTAAAATTTTATTTATTTTTTTTTTAAATTTGTTTTAATTTTTTATCAATTTTTTTTATTTTTTTTTATTTTTTTAAATTTTTTTTATTTTTTAAAAAAAATTTTAATTTTTTTATTTATTTTTTAATTTTTAATTTGTTTTTAATTTTCTTATAATTTTTTTAAAATTTTTAGAAAATCTTTTTAAATTTTTTTTAAATTTTTTGTTTCAAAAATTTGTTTTAATTATTTAACAATTTTTTTTATATTTTTTAAATTTTTTAAAAAACTTTTTAAATTTTTTTTATTTTTTAAAATTATTATTTGTTTATTTTTTTATTTTTCTTCTAAATTTTTGTATATTTTTTTTATTTAAATTTTTTTTGTATTTAAATTTAAAAAATTTTTATTTTTGTTTAATTTTTTATTTTTTTTTAAATTTTTAATTTTTTATTAATTTTATTGCAATTTTTTTTTTAAAAAAAATTGTTTTAATTTTTTAACAAAATTTTTAAAATTTTTTTTTATTTTTTATAAATTTTTTTTTAAAATAAAATTTCTATATTGTTTAATCTTTTCATTTTTTTAAATATTTTTAAAATTTAAAAAAAAATTTTTAAATTTTGTTTTAATTTTTTAACAATTTTTTTTTATTTTTTTTAGATTTTTTTTTATTTTTTTTAATTTTTTTAAATTTTTTTTAAAAAATTTTTTTTATTTTTTTTAAAAAAAATTTTTTTATTTTTTTAAAATTTTTTAAATCTTTTTTAAAAAAAATTTGTTTTAATTTCTTAACAATTTTTAAATTGTTTTTTAAATTTTTATTTTTGTTTTATTTTACTTTTTAATTTTTTTAAGTTTTAAATGTTTTTTTTTAATTTTCATATAATTTTTTTATTTTTTTTAAATTTTTTTTGAAATTTTTTTAAAAATTTTTTTTAAATTTAAAAATTTTTTAAAATTTTTTTTTTAATTTTTTACAAAAATTTTTTTAATTTTTTTTATATTTTTAAAATTTAAAAAAAAATTTCTTTATTTTTTTTTAATTTAAAAAAAATTATTTATTTTTGTTTTAAATTATTATTTTTTTTATTTTTATTTGTTTTTTTTTTAATTTTTTATTTTTCTTTTAAATTTTTGTATATTTTCTTTTATTGAAAAGAGAATTTTTTTTATTTTAAAATTTTTTTTATTTTTTTAATTTTTTACAATTTTTTTTTAATTTAAAAAAAATTTTCAAAAAATTAAAAAAAAATTTTTTTAATCTTTTTATATTTTTAATTTTTTTTTTAATTTTTTTTTTAAATTTAAAATTTTTTTTTATTTTTTTAATTTTTTACAATTTTTTTTTAATTTTTTTAATTTTTTTTTAAATTTTGTTTATTTTTTTAAAATTTTTATTTGTTTATTTTTTTCTTTTTTTATTTTTCTTTTAATTTTTTGTATATTTTTTTATTAAAAATTTTTTTTTTATTTTAAAATTTTTTTATTTTAATTTTTTTATATTTTTTTTTTAATTTAAAAAAATTTAATTTTTTTCAATTTTTCACCTCTTTAATTTTTAATTTTTTAAATTTTCTTACCTTTAATTTTTTTTTAAATTATATTTTTTTTATTTCAAAAAATGTTTTTTAATTTTTATTTTTCTTCTATATTAATTTTTTAAAAAAAATTCAAATTTTAAAATTTCTTTTTTAATTTTCTTATAATTTTTTTATTTTTTAAAATTTTAAAAATTTTTTTTTTAATTTTCTTACAATCTTTTTTTTAATTTTTAAAAGTTTTTTTAAAATATTTAAAAAAAAAATTTTAAAATATTTTTTAACAATTTCTTTCAAAAAAATTTTATTTATGTTTTTTAAATTTTTTCTACATTTTTTAATTTTTTTTTTAATTTAAAATTTTTTTTTAATTTTCTTAACTTTAATTTTTTTTTAATTTTTATTTTTCTTTTATTTTAATTTTTTTAAATATTTTCAAATTTTTAATATTTTTTTTTAATTTT
>NW_027487522.1:0-14801 GCF_050908995.1 Andrena cerasifolii | reverse complement strand
TTTGTTCGTTTGTTTCGTTTGTTCGTTTGTTCGTTTGTTCGTTTGTTCGTTTGTTCGTTTGTTCGTTTGTTCGTTTGTTCGTTTGTTCGTTTGTTCGTTTGTTCGTTTGATCGTTTGTTCGTTTGTTCGTTTGTTCGTTTGTTCGTTTGTTCGTTTGTTCGTTTGTTCGTTTGTTCGTTTGTTCGTTTGTTCGTTTGTTCGATTGTTCGATTGTTCGTTTGTTGGTTTGTTCGTTGGTTCGTTGGTTCGTTGTTTCGTTGGTTCGTTGGTTCGTTGGGTCGTTGGTTCGTTGGTTCGTTGGTTCGTTGGTTCGTTGGTTCGTTTTTATCTTTGTTTCTTTGTTTCTTTGTCTCTTTGTTCGATTGTTCGTTTGTTCCTTTGTTCGTTTGTTCGTTTGTTCGTTTGTTCGTTTGTTCGTTTGTTCGTTTGTTCGATTGTTCGTTTGTTCGTTTGTTCTTTTATTCGTCTGTTCGTTTGTTCGTTTGTTCGTTTGTTCGTTGGTTCGTTGGTTCGTTGGTTCGTTGGTTCGTTGGTTCGTTGGTTCGTTGGTTCGTTGGTTCGCTGGTTCGTTGGTTCATTGGTTCGTTGGATCGTTGGTTCGTTGGTTCGTATGGTTCGTTGGTTCGTTGGTTCGTTGGTTCGTTGGTTCGTTCGTTCGTTGGTTCTTTGTTTCTTTGTCTCTTTGTTCGATTGTTCGTTTGTTCGTTTGTTCGTTTGATCGTTTGTTCGTTTATTCGTTTGTTCGTTTGTTCGTTTTGTTCGTTTGTTCGTTTGTTCGTTTGTTCGTTTGTTCGTTTGTTCGTTTGTTCGTTTGTTCGTTTGTTCGTTTGTTCGTTTGTTCGTTTGTTCGTTTGTTCGTTTGTTCGTTTGTTCGTTTTGTTCGTTTGTTCGTTTGTTCGTTTGTTGGTTTTGTTGGTTTGTTCGTTTGTTCGTTTGTTCGTTTGTTCGTTTGTTCGTTTGTTCGTTTGTTCGTTTTGTTCGTTTGTTCGTTTGTTCGTTTGTTCGTTTGTTCGTTTGTTCGTTTGTTCGTTTGTTCGTTTGTTCGTTTGTTCGTTTGTTCGTTTGTTCGTTTGTTTCGTTTGTTCGTTTGTTCGTTTGTTCGTTTGTTCGTTTGTTCGTTTGTTCGTTTGTTCGTTTGTTCGTTTGTTCGTTTGTTCGTTTGTTCGTTTGTTTCGTTTGTTCGTTTGTTTCGTTTGTTCGTTTGTTCGTTTGTTCGTTTGTTCGTTTGTTCGTTTGTTCGTTTTGTTCGTTTGTTCGTTTGTTCGTTTGTTCGTGTTCGTTTGTTCGTTTGTTCGTTTGTTCGTTTGTTCGTTTGTTCGTTTGTTCGTTGGTTCGTTGGTTCGTTGGTTCGTTGGTTCGTTGGTTCGTTGGTTCGTTGGTTCGTTTTTTTCTTTGTTTCTTTGTTTCTTTGTCTCTTTGTTCGATTGTTCGTTTGTTCGTTTGTTCGTTTGTTCGTTTGTTCGTTTGTTCGTTTGTTCGTTTGTTCGTTTGTTCGTTTGTTCGTTTGTTCGTTTGCTCGATTGTTCGTTTGTTCGTTTGTTCGTTGGTTCGTTGGTTCGTTGGTTCGTTGGTTCGTTGGTTCGTTGGTTCGTTGGTTCGTTGGTTCGTTGGTTCGTTTTTTCTTTGTTTCTTTGTTTCTTTGTCTCTTTGTTCGATTGTTCGTTTGTTCGTTTGTTCGTTTGTTCGTTTGTTCGTTTGTTCGTTTGTTCGTTTGTTCGTTTGTTCGTTTGTTCGTTTGTTCGTTTGTTCGTTTGTTCGTTTGTTCGTTTGTTCGCTTGTTCGTTTGTTCGTTTGTTCGTTTGTTCGTTTGTTCGTTTGTTCGTTTGTTCGTTTGTTCGTTTGTTCGTTTGTTCGTTTGTTCGTTTGTTCGTTTGTTCGATTGTTCGATTGTTCGTTTGTTCGTTTGTTCGTTTGTTCGTTGGTTCGTTGGTTCGTTGTTTCGATGGTTCGTTGGTTCGTTGGTTCGTTGGTTCGTTGGTCGTTGGTTCGTTGGTTCGTTGGTTCGTTGGTTCGTTGGTTCGTTGGTTCGTTGGTTCGTTGGTTCGTTGGTTCGTTGGTTCGTTGGTTCGTTGGTTCGTTGGTTCGTTGGTTCGTTGGTTCGTTGGTTCGTTGGTTCGTTGGTTCGTTGGTTCGTTGGTTCGTTGGTTCGTTGGTTCGTTGGTTCGTTGGTTCGTTGGTTCGTTTGTTTCTTTGTTTCTTTCTTTCTTTGTTCGTTTGTTCGTTTGTTCGTTTGTTCGTTGGTTCGTTGGTTCGTTTGTTCGTTTGTTCGTTTGTTCGTTTGTTCGTTTGTTCGCTGGTTCGTTGGTTCGTTGGTTCGTTGGTTCGTTGGTTCGTTGGTTCGTTGGTTCGTTGGTTCGTTGGTTCGTTGGTTCGTTGGTTCGTTGGTTCGTTGGTTCGTTGGTTCGTTGGTTCGTTGGTTCGTTGGTTCGTTGGTTCGTTGGTTCGTTGGTTCGTTGGTTGGATGGTTCGTTGGTTCGTTGGTTCGTTGGTTCGTTGGTTCGTTGTTTCGTTGGTTCGTTGGTTCGTTGGTTCGTTGGTTCGTTGGTTCGTTGGTTCGTTGGTTCGTTGGTTCGTTGGTTCGTTGGTTCGTTGGTTCGTTGGTTCGTTGGTTCGTTGGTTCGTTGGTTCGTTGGTTCGTTGGTTCGTTGGTTCGTTGGTTCGTTGGTTCGTTGGTTCGTTGGTTCGTTGGTTCGTTTTCTTCTTTGTTTCTTTGTTTCTTTGTCTCTTTGTTCGATTGTTCGTTTGTTCGTTTGTTCGTTTGATCGTTTGTTCGTTTGTTCGATTGTTCGATTGTTCGTTTGTTGGTTTGTTCGTTGGTTCGTTGGTTCGTTGTTTCGTTGGTTCGTTGGTTCGTTGGGTCGTTGGTTCGTTGGTTCGTTGGTTCGTTGGTTCGTTTTATCTTTGTTTCTTTGTTTCTTTGTCTCTTTGTTCGATTGTTCGTTTGTTCCTTTGTTCGTTTGTTCGTTGTTCGATTGTTCGTTTGTTCCTTTGTTCGTTTGTTCGTTTGTTCGTTTGTTCGTTTGTTCGTTTGTTCGTTTGTTCGTTTGTTCGTTTGTTCGATTGTTCGTTTGTTCGTTTGTTCTTTTATTCGTCTGTTCGTTTGTTCGTTTGTTCGTTTGTTCGTTTGTTCGTTTGTTCGTTTGTTCGTTTGTTCGTTTGTTCGTTTGTTCGTTTTGTCGTTTTTTTTCGTTTTTTCGTTGGTTTGTTGGTTCGTTGGTTCGTTGGTTCGTTGGTTCGTTGGTTCGTTGTTTCGTTGGTTCGTTGGTTCGTTGGTTCGTTTTTTCTTTGTTTCTTTGTTTCTTTGTTTCTTTGTCTCTTTGTTCGATTGTTCGTTTGTTCGTTTGTTCGTTTGATCGTTTGTTCGTTTATTCGTTTGTTCGTTTGTTCGTTTGTTCGTTTGTTCGTTTGTTCGTTTGTTCGTTTGTTCGTTTGTTCGTTTGTTCGTTTGTTCGTTTGTTCGTTTGTTCGTTTGTTCGTTTGTTCGTTTGTTCGTTTGTTCGTTTGTTCGTTTGTTCGTTTGTTCGTTTGTTCGTTTGTTCGTTTGTTCGTTTGTTCGTTTGTTCGTTTGTTCGTTTGTTCGTTTGTTCGTTTGTTCGTTTGTTCGTTTGTTCGTTTGTTCGTTTGTTCGTTTGTTCGTTTGTTCGTTTGTTCGTTTGTTCGTTTGTTCGTTTGTTCGTTTGTTCGTTTGTTCGTTTGTTCGTTTGTTCGTTTGTTCGTTTGTTCGTTTGTTCGTTTGTTCGTTTGTTCGTTTGTTCGTTGGTTCTTTGTTTCGTTGGTTCGTTGTTTCGTTTGTTCGTTTGTTCGTTTGTTCGTTTGTTCGTTTGTTCGTTTGTTCGTTTGTTCGTTGGTTCTTTGTTTCGTTGGTTCGTTGTTTCGTTGGTTCGTTGGTTCGATTGTTCGTTAGTTCGTTGGTTCGTTGGTTCGTTGGTTCGTTGGATCGTTTTTTTCTTTGTTTCTTTGTTTCTTTGTCTCTTTGTTCGATTGTTCGTTTGTTCGTTTGTCCGTTTGATCGTTTGTTCGTTTATTCGTTTGTTCGTTTGTTCGTTTGTTCGTTTGTTCGTTTGTTCGTTTGTTCGTTTGTTCGTTTGTTCGTTTGTTCGTTTGTTCGTTTGTTCGTTTGTTCGTTTGTTCGTTTGTTCGTTTGTTCGTTTGTTCGTTTGTTCGTTTGTTCGTTTGTTCGTTGGTTCTTTGTTTCGTTGGTTCGTTGTTTCGTTGGTTCGTTGGTTCGATTGTTCGTTAGTTCGTTGGTTCGTTGGTTCGTTGGTTCGTTGGTTCGTTGGATCGTTTTTTCTTTGTTTCTTTGTTTCTTTGTCTCTTTGCTCGATTGTTCGTTTGTTCGTTTGTTCGTTTGTTCGCTTGTTCGTTTGTTCGTGGGTTCGTTGGTTCATTGGTTCGTTGGTTCGTTGGTTCGTTGGTTCGTTGGTTCGTTGGTTCGTTGGTTCATTGGTTCGTTGGTTCGTTTTTCTTTGTTTCTTTGTTTCTTTGTCCCTTTGTTCGATTGTTCGTTTGTTCGTTTGTTCGTTTGTTCGTTTGTTCGTTTGTTCGTTTGTTCGTTTGTTCGTTTGTTCGTTTGTTCGTTTGTTCGTTTGTTCGTTTGTTCGTTTGTTCGTTTGTTCGTTTGTTCGTTTGTTCGTTTGTTCGTTTGTTCGTTTGTTCGTTTGTTCGTTTGTTCGTTTGTTCGTTTGTTCGATTGTTCGATTGTTCGTTTGTTGGTTTGTTCGTTGGTTCGTTGGTTCGTAGTTTCGTTGGTTCGTTGGTTCGTTGGTTCGTCGGTTCGTTGGTTCGTTGGTTCGTTGGTTCGTTGGTTCGTTGGTTCGTTGGTTCGTTGGTTCGTTGGTTCGTTGGTTCGTTGGTTCGTTGGTTCGTTGGTTCGTTGGTTCGTTTTTTTCTTTGTTTCTTTGTTTCTTTGTCTCTTTGTTCGATTGTTCGTTTGTTCGTTTGTTCGTTTGTTCGTTTGTTCGTTTGTTCGTTTGTTCGTTTGTTCGTTTGTTCGTTTGTTCGTTTGTTCGTTTGTTCGTTTGCTCGATTGTTCGTTTGTTCGTTTGTTCGTTGGTTCGTTGGTTCGTTGGTTCGTTGGTTCGTTGGTTCGTTGGTTCGTTGGTTCGTTGGTTCATTGGTTCGTTGGTTCGTTTTTTCTTTGTTTCTTTGTTTCTTTGTCTCTTTGTTCGATTGTTCGTTTGTTCGTTTGTTCGTTTGTTCGTTTGTTCGTTTGTTCGTTTGTTCGTTTGTTCGTTTGTTCGTTTGTTCGTTTGTTCGTTTGTTCGTTTGTTCGTTTGTTCGTTTGTTCGCTTGTTCGTTTGTTCGTTTGTTCGTTTGTTCGTTTGTTCGTTTGTTCGTTTGTTCGTTTGTTCGTTTGTTCGTTTGTTCGTTTGTTCGTTTGTTCGTTTGTTCGTTTGTTCGTTTGTTCGATTGTTCGATTGTTCGTTTGTTCGTTTGTTCGTTGGTTCGTTGGTTCGTTGGTTCGTTGGTTCGTTGGTTCGTTGGTTCGTTGGTTCGTTGGTTCGTTGGTTCGTTGGTTCGTTGGTTCGTTGGTTCGTTGGTTCGTTGGTTCGTTGGTTCGTTGGTTCGTTGGTTCGTTGGTTCGTTGGTTCGTTGGTTCGTTGGTTCGTTGGTTCGTTGGTTCGTTGGTTCGTTGGTTCGTTGGTTCGTTGGTTCGTTGGTTCGTTGGTTCGTTGGTTCGTTGGTTCGTTGGTTCGTTGGTTCGTTGGTTCGTTGGTTCGTTGGTTCGTTGGTTCGTTGGTTCGTTGGTTCGTTGGTTCGTTGGTTCGTTGGTTCGTTGGTTCGTTGGTTCGTTGGTTCGTTGGTTCGTTGGTTCGTTGGTTCGTTGGTTCGTTGGTTCGTTGGTTCGTTGGTTCGTTGGTTCGTTGGTTCGTTGGTTCGTTGGTTCGTTGGTTCGTTGGTTCGTTGGTTCGTTGGTTCGTTGGTTCGTTGGTTCGTTGGTTCGTTGGTTCGTTTTCTTCTTTGTTTCTTTGTTTCTTTGTCTCTTTGTTCGATTGTTCGTTTGTTCGTTTGTTCGTTTGATCGTTTGTTCGTTTGTTCGTTTGTTCGTTTGTTCGTTTGTTCGTTTGTTCGTTTGTTCGTTTGTTCGTTTGTTCGTTTGTTCGTTTGTTCGTTTGTTCGTTTGTTCGTTTGTTCGTTTGTTCGTTTGTTCGTTTGTTCGTTTGTTCGTTTGTTCGTTTGTTCGTTTGTTCGTTTGTTCGTTTGTTCGTTTGTTCGTTTGTTCGTTTGTTCGTTTGTTCGTTTGTTCGTTTGTTCGTTTGTTCGTTTGTTCGTTTGTTCGTTTGTTCGTTTGTTCGTTTGTTCGTTTGTTCGATTGTTCGTTTGTTCGTTTGTTCGTTTGTTCGTTTGTTCGTTTGTTCGTTTGTTCGTTTGTTCGTTTGTTCGTTTGTTCGTTTGTTCGTTTGTTCGTTTGTTCGTTTGTTCGTTTGTTCGTTTGTTCGTTTGTTCGTTTGTTCGTTTTTTCGTTTGTTCGTTTGTTCGTTTGTTCGTTTGTTCGTTTGTTCATTTGTTCGTTTGTTCGTTTGTTCGTTTGTTCGTTTGTTCGTTTGTTCGTTTGTTCGTTGGTTCTTTGTTTCGTTGGTTCGTTGTTTCGTTGGTTCGTTGGTTCGATTGTTCGTTAGTTCGTTGGTTCGTTGGTTCGTTGGTTCGTTGGATCGTTTTTTCTTTGTTTCTTTGTTTCTTTGTCTCTTTGCTCGATTGTTCGTTTGTTCGTTTGTTCGTTTGTTCGCTTGTTCGTTTGTTCGTGGGTTCGTTGGTTCATTGGTTCGTTTTTTCTTTGTTTCTTTGTTTCTTTGTCTCTTTGTTCGATTGTTCGTTTGTTCGTTTGTTCGTTTGTTCGTTTGTTCGTTTGTTCGTTTGTTCGTTTGTTCGTTTGTTCGTTTGTTCGTTTGTTCGATTGTTCGATTGTTCGTTTGTTGGTTTGTTCGTTGGTTCGTTGGTTCGTTATTTCGTTGGTTCGTTGGTTCGTTGGGTCGTTGGTTCGTTGGTTCGTTGGTTCGTTGGTTCGTTGGTTCGTTGGTTCGTTTTATCTTTGTTTCTTTGTTTCTTTGTCTCTTTGTTCGATTGTTCGTTTGTTCCTTTGTTCGTTTGTTCGTTTGTTCGTTTGTTCGTTTGTTCGTTTGTTCGTTTGTTCGTTTGTTCGTTTGTTCGATTGTTCGTTTGTTCGTTTGTTCTTTTATTCGTCTGTTCGTTTGTTCGTTTGTTCGTTTGTTCGTTTGTTCGTTTGTTCGTTTGTTCGTTTGTTCGTTTGTTCGTTTGTTCGTTTGTTCGTTTGTTCGTTTGTTCGTTTTGTCGTTTTTTTTTCGTTTTTTCGTTGGTTTGTTGGTTCGTTGGTTCGTTGGTTCGTTGGTTCGTTGTTTCGTTGGTTCGTTGGTTCGTTGGTTCGTTGGTTCGTTTTTTCTTTGTTTCTTTGTTCGTTTGTTCGTTTGTTCGTTTGTTCGTTTGTTCGTTTGTTCGTTTGTTCGTTTGTTCGTTTGTTCGATTGTTCGTTTGTTCGTTTGTTCTTTTATTCGTCTGTTCGTTTGTTCGTTTGTTCGTTTGTTCGTTTCTTCGTTGGTTCGTTGGTTCGTTGGGTCGTTGGTTCGTTGGTTCGTTGGTTCGTTGGTTCGTTGGTTCGTTTTATCTTTGTTTCTTTGTTTCTTTGTCTCTTTGTTCGATTGTTCGTTTGTTCCTTTGTTCGTTTGATCGTTTGTTCGTTTGTTCGTTTGTTCGTTTGTTCGATTGTTCGTTTGTTCGTTTGTTCTTTTATTCGTCTGTTCGTTTGTTCGTTTGTTCGTTTGTTCGTTTGTTCGTTTGTTCGTTTGTTCGTTTGTTCGTTTGTTCGTTTGTTCGTTTGTTCGTTTGTTCGTTTTGTCGTTTTTTTCGTTTTTTCGTTGGTTTGTTGGTTCGTTGGTTCGTTGGTTCGTTGGTTCGTTGTTTCGTTGGTTCGTTGGTTCGTTGATTCGTTTTTTCTTTGTTTCTTTGTTTCTTTGTCTCTTTGTTCGATTGTTCGTTTGTTCGTTTGTTCGTTTGATCGTTTGTTCGTTTATTCGTTTGTTCGTTTGTTCGTTTGTTCGTTTGTTCGTTTGTTCGTTTGTTCGTTTGTTCGTTTGGTCGTTTGTTCGTTTGTTCGTTTGTTCGTTTGTTCGTTTGTTCGTTTGTTCGTTTGTTCGCTTGTTCGTTTGCTCGTTTGTTCGTTTGTTCGTTTGTTCGTTTGTTCGTTTGTTCGTTTGTTCGTTTGTTCGTTTGTTCGTTTGTTCGTTTGTTCGTTTGTTCGTTTGTTCGTTTGTTCGTTTGTTCGTTTGTTCGTTTGTTCGTTTGTTCGTTTGTTCGTTTGTTCGTTTGTTCGTTTGTTCGTTTGTTCGTTTGTTCGTTTGTTCGTTTGTTCGTTTGTTCGTTTGTTCGTTTGTTCGTTTGTTCGTTTGTTCGTTTGTTCGTTTGTTCGTTTGTTCGTTTGTTCGTTTGTTCGTTTGTTCGTTTGTTCGTTTGTTCGTTTGTTCGTTTGTTCGTTTGTTCGTTTGTTCGTTTGTTCGTTTGTTCGTTTGTTCGTTTGTTCGTTTGTTCGTTTGTTCGTTTGTTCGTTTGTTCGTTTGTTCGTTTGTTCGTTTGTTCGTTTGTTCGTTTGTTCGTTTGTTCGTTTGTTCGTTTGTTCGTTTGTTCGTTTGTTCGTTTGTTCGTTTGTTCGTTTGTTCGTTTGTTCGTTTGTTCGTTTGTTCGTTTGTTCGTTTGTTCGTTTGTTCGTTTGTTCGTTTGTTCGTTTGTTCGTTTGTTCGTTTGTTCGTTTGTTCGTTTGTTCGTTTGTTCGTTTGTTCGTTTGTTCGTTTGTTCGTTTGTTCGTTTGTTCGTTTGTTCGTTTGTTCGTTTGTTCGTTTGTTCGTTTGTTCGTTTCTTCGTTTGTTCGTTTCTTCGTTTCTTCGTTTCTTCGTTTGTTCGTTTGTTCGTTTGTTCGTTTGTTCGTTTGTTCGTTTGTTCGTTTGTTCGTTTGTTCGTTTGTTCGTTTGTTCGTTTGTTCGTTTGTTCGTTTGTTCGTTTGTTCGTTTGTTCGTTTGTTCGTTTGTTCGTTGGTTCTTTGTTTCGTTGGTTCGTTGTTTCGTTGGTTCGTTGGTTCGATTGTTCGTTTGTTCGTTTGTTCGTTTGTTCGTTTGTTCGTTTGTTCGTTTGTTCGTTTGTTCGTTTGTTCGTTTGTTCGTTTCTTCGTTTGTTCGTTTGTTCGTTTGTTCGTTTGTTCGTTTGTTCGTTTGTTCGTTTGTTCGTTTGTTCGTTTGTTCGTTTGTTCGTTTGTTCGTTTGTTCGTTTGTTCGTTTGTTCGTTTGTTCGTTTGTTCGTTGGTTCTTTGTTTCGTTGGTTCGTTGTTTCGTTGGTTCGTTGGTTCGTTGGTTCGTTGGTTCGTTGGTTCGTTGGTTCGTTGGTTCGTTGGTTCGTTGGATCGTTGGTTCGTTGGTTCGTTGGTTCGTTGGTTCGTTGGTTCGTTGGTTCGTTGGTTCGTTTTTTTCGTTGTTTCTTTGTTTCTTTGTCTCTTTGTTCGATTGTTCGTTTGTTCGTTTGTTCGTTTGTTCGTTTGTTCGTTTGTTCGTTTGTTCGTTTGTTCGTTTGTTCGTTTGTTCGTTTGTTCGTTTGTTCGTTTGTTCGTTTGCTCGATTGTTCGTTTGTTCGTTTGTTCGTTGGTTCGTTGGTTCGTTGGTTCGTTGGTTCGTTGGTTCGTTGGTTCGTTGGTTCGTTGGTTCGTTGGTTCGTTGGTTCGTTGGTTCGTTGGTTCATTGGTTCGTTGGTTCGTTTTTTCTTTGTTTCTTTGTTTCTTTGTCTCTTTGTTCGATTGTTCGTTTGTTCGTTTGTTCGTTTGTTCGTTTGTTCGTTTGTTCGTTAGTTCGTTTGTTCGTTTGTTCGTTTGTTCGTTTGTTCGTTTGTTCGTTTGTTCGTTTGTTCGTTTGTTCGTTTGTTCGTTTGTTCGTTTGTTCGTTTGTTCGTTTGTTCGTTTGTTCGTTTGTTCGTTTGTTCGTTTGTTCGTTTGTTCGTTTGTTCGTTTGTTCGTTTGTTCGTTTGTTCGTTTGTTCGTTGGTTCGTTGTTTCGTTGGTTCGTTGGTTCGTTGGTTCGTTGGTTCGTTGGTCGTTGGTTCGTTGGTTCGTTGGTTCGTTGGTTCGTTGGTTCGTTTGTCCGCTTGTTCGTTTGTTCGTTGGTTCTTTGTTTCGTTGGTTCGTAGTTTCGTTGGTTCGTTGGTTCGATTGTTCGTTAGTTCGTTGGTTCGTTGGTTCGTTGGTTCGTTGGATCGTTTTTTTCTTTGTTTCTTTGTTTCTTTGTCTCTTTGTTCGATTGTTCGTTTGTTCGTTTGTTCGTTTGTTCGTTTGTTCGTTTGTTCGTTTGTTCGTTTGTTCGTTTGTTCGTTTGTTCGTTTGTTCGTTTGTTCGTTTGTTCGTTTGTTCGTTTGTTCGATTGTTCGATTGTTCGTTTGTTG
The DNA here is from genome assembly GCF_050908995.1 of Andrena cerasifolii. NCBI lineage: Eukaryota > Metazoa > Arthropoda > Insecta > Hymenoptera > Andrenidae > Andrena > Andrena cerasifolii. The sequence goes on along the minus strand of NW_027487522.1, from coordinate 4,374 downwards.
GTTTGTTCGTTGGTTCGTTGGTTCGTTGTTTCGTTGGTTCGTTGGTTCGTTGGTTCGTTGGTTCGTTGGTTCGTTGGTTCGTTGGTTCGTTGGTTCGTTGGTTCGTTGGTTGGATGGTTCGTTGGTTCGTTGGTTCGTTGGTTCGTTGGATCGTTTTTTTCTTTGTTTCTTTGTTTCTTTGTCTCTTTGCTCGATTGTTCGTTTGTTCGTTTGTTCGTTTGTTCGCTTATTCGTTTGTTCGTGGGTTCGTTGGTTCATTGGTTCGTTGGTTCGTTGGTTCGTTGGTTCGTTGGTTCGTTGGTTCGTTGGTTCGTTGGTTCATTGGTTCGTTGGTTCGTTTTTTCTTTGTTTCTTTGTTTCTTTGTCTCTTTGTTCGATTGTTCGTTTGTTCGTTTGTTCGTTTGTTCGTTTGTTCGTTTGTTCGTTTGTTCGTTTGTTCGATTGTTCGATTGTTCGTTTGTTGGTTTGTTCGTTGGTTCGTTGGTTCGTTGTTTCGTTGGTTCGTTGGTTCGTTGGGTCGTTGGTTCGTTGGTTCGTTGGTTCGTTGGTTCGTTTTATCTTTGTTTCTTTGTTTCTTTGTCTCTTTGTTCGATTGTTCGTTTGTTCCTTTGTTCGTTTGTTCGTTTGTTCGTTTGTTCGTTTGTTCGTTTGTTCGTTTGTTCGATTGTTCGTTTGTTCGTTTGTTCTTTTATTCGTCAGTTCGTTTGTTCGTTTGTTCGTTTGTTCGTTTGTTCGTTTGTTCGTTTGTTCGTTTGTTCGTTTGTTCGTTTGTTCGTTTGTTCGTTTGTTCGTTTGTTCGTTTGTTCGTTTTGTCGTTTTTTTTTCGTTTTTTCGTTGGTTTGTTGGTTCGTTGGTTCGTTGGTTCGTTGGTTCGTTGTTTCGTTGGTTCGTTGGTTCGTTGGTTCGTTTTTTCTTTGTTTCTTTGTTCGTTTGTTCGTTTGTTCGTTTGTTCGTTTGTTCGTTTGTTCGTTTGTTCGTTTGTTCGTTTGTTCGATTGTTCGTTTGTTCGTTTGTTCTTTTATTCGTCTGTTCGTTTGTTCGTTTGTTCGTTTGTTCGTTTGTTCGTTTGTTCGTTTGTTCGTTTGTTCGTTTGTTCGTTTGTTCGATTGTTCGATTGTTCGTTTGTTGGTTTGTTCGTTGGTTCGTTGGTTCGTTATTTCGTTGGTTCGTTGGTTCGTTGGTTCGTTGTTTCGTTGGTTCGTTGGTTCGTTGGTTCGTTTTTTCTTTGTTTCTTTGTTCGTTTGTTCGTTTGTTCGTTTGTTCGTTTGTTCGTTTGTTCGTTTGTTCGTTTGTTCGTTTGTTCGATTGTTCGTTTGTTCGTTTGTTCTTTTATTCGTCTGTTCGTTTGTTCGTTTGTTCGTTTGTTCGTTTGTTCGTTGGTTCGTTGGTTCGTTGGGTCGTTGGTTCGTTGGTTCGTTGGTTCGTTGGTTCGTTGGTTCGTTTTATCTTTGTTTCTTTGTTTCTTTGTCTCTTTGTTCGATTGTTCGTTTGTTCCTTTGTTCGTTTGATCGTTTGTTCGTTTGTTCGTTTGTTCGTTTGTTCGATTGTTCGTTTGTTCGTTTGTTCTTTTATTCGTCTGTTCGTTTGTTCGTTTGTTCGTTTGTTCGTTTGTTCGTTTGTTCGTTTGTTCGTTTGTTCGTTTGTTCGTTTGTTCGTTTGTTCGTTTGTTCGTTTGTTCGTTTGTTCGTTTGTTCGTTTTGTCGTTTTTTTCGTTTTTTCGTTGGTTTGTTGGTTCGTTGGTTCGTTGGTTCGTTGGTTCGTTGTTTCGTTGGTTCGTTGGTTCGTTGGTTCGTTTTTTTCTTTGTTTCTTTGTTTCTTTGTCTCTTTGTTCGATTGTTCGTTTGTTCGTTTGTTCGTTTGATCGTTTGTTCGTTTATTCGTTTGTTCGTTTGTTCGTTTGTTCGTTTGTTCGTTTGTTCGTTTGTTCGTTTGTTCGTTTGTTCGTTTGTTCGTTTGGTCGTTTGTTCGTTTGTTCGTTTGTTCGTTTGTTCGTTTGTTCGTTTGTTCGTTTGTTCGCTTGTTCGTTTGCTCGTTTGTTCGTTTGTTCGTTTGTTCGTTTGTTCGTTTGTTCGTTTGTTCGTTTGTTCGTTTGTTCGTTTGTTCGTTTGTTCGTTTGTTCGTTTGTTCGTTTGTTCGTTTGTTCGTTTGTTCGTTTGTTCGTTTGTTCGTTTGTTCGTTTGTTCGTTTGTTCGTTTGTTCGTTTGTTCGTTTGTTCGTTTGTTCGTTTGTTTCTTTGTTTCTTTGTCTCTTTGTTCGATTGTTCGTCGTTTGTTCGTTTGTTCGTTTGTTCGTTTGTTCGTTAGTTCGTTTGTTCGTTTGTTCGTTTGTTCGTTTGTTCGTTTGTTCGTTTGTTCGTTTGTTCGTTTGTTCGTTTGTTCGTTTGTTCGTTTGTTCGTTTGTTCGTTTGTTCGTTTGTTCGTTTGTTCGTTTGTTCGTTTGTTCGTTTGTTCGTTTGTTCGTTTGTTCGTTTGTTCGTTTGTTCGTTGGTTCGTTGTTTCGTTGGTTCGTTGGTTCGTTGGTTCGTTGGTTCGTTGGTCGTTGGTTCGTTGGTTCGTTGGTTCGTTGGTTCGTTTGTCCGCTTGTTCGTTTGTTCGTTGGTTCTTTGTTTCGTTGGTTCGTAGTTTCGTTGGTTCGTTGGTTCGATTGTTCGTTAGTTCGTTGGTTCGTTGGTTCGTTGGTTCGTTGGATCGTTTTTTTCTTTGTTTCTTTGTTTCTTTGTCTCTTTGTTCGATTGTTCGTTTGTTCGTTTGTTCGTTTGTTCGTTTGTTCGTTTGTTCGTTTGTTCGTTTGTTCGTTTGTTCGTTTGTTCGTTTGTTCGTTTGTTCGTTTGTTCGTTTGTTCGTTTGTTCGATTGTTCGATTGTTCGTTTGTTGGTTTGTTCGTTGGTTCGTTGGTTCGTTGTTTCGTTGGTTCGTTGGTTCGTTGGTTCGTTGGTTCGTTGGTTCGTTGGTTCGTTGGTTCGTTGGTTCGTTGGTTCGTTGGTTGGATGGTTCGTTGGTTCGTTGGTTCGTTGGTTCGTTGGATCGTTTTTTTCTTTGTTTCTTTGTTTCTTTGTCTCTTTGCTCGATTGTTCGTTTGTTCGTTTGTTCGTTTGTTCGCTTATTCGTTTGTTCGTGGGTTCGTTGGTTCATTGGTTCGTTGGTTCGTTGGATCGTTGGTTCGTTGGTTCGTTGGTTCGTTGGTTCGTTGGTTCATTGGTTCGTTGGTTCGTTTTTTCTTTGTTTCTTTGTTTCTTTGTCTCTTTGTTCGATTGTTCGTTTGTTCGTTTGTTCGTTTGTTCGTTTGTTCGTTTGTTCGTTTGTTCGTTTGTTCGATTGTTCGATTGTTCGTTTGTTGGTTTGTTCGTTGGTTCGTTGGTTCGTTGTTTCGTTGGTTCGTTGGTTCGTTGGGTCGTTGGTTCGTTGGTTCGTTGGTTCGTTGGTTCGTTTTATCTTTGTTTCTTTGTTTCTTTGTCTCTTTGTTCGATTGTTCGTTTGTTCCTTTGTTCGTTTGTTCGTTTGTTCGTTTGTTCGTTTGTTCGTTTGTTCGTTTGTTCGTTTGTTCGTTTGTTCGATTGTTCGTTTGTTCGTTTGTTCTTTTATTCGTCAGTTCGTTTGTTCGTTTGTTCGTTTGTTCGTTTGTTCGTTTGTTCGTTTGTTCGTTTGTTCGTTTGTTCGTTTGTTCGTTTGTTCGTTTGTTCGTTTGTTCGTTTGTTCGTTTTGTCGTTTTTTTTTCGTTTTTTCGTTGGTTTGTTGGTTCGTTGGTTCGTTGGTTCGTTGGTTCGTTGTTTCGTTGGTTCGTTGGTTCGTTGGTTCGTTTTTTCTTTGTTTCTTTGTTCGTTTGTTCGTTTGTTCGTTTGTTCGTTTGTTCGTTTGTTCGTTTGTTCGTTTGTTCGTTTGTTCGATTGTTCGTTTGTTCGTTTGTTCTTTTATTCGTCTGTTCGTTTGTTCGTTTGTTCGTTTGTTCGTTTGTTCGTTTGTTCGTTTGTTCGTTTGTTCGTTTGTTCGTTTGTTCGTTTGTTCGATTGTTCGATTGTTCGTTTGTTGGTTTGTTCGTTGGTTCGTTGGTTCGTTATTTCGTTGGTTCGTTGGTTCGTTGGTTCGTTGTTTCGTTGGTTCGTTGGTTCGTTGGTTCGTTTTTTCTTTGTTTCTTTGTTCGTTTGTTCGTTTGTTCGTTTGTTCGTTTGTTCGTTTGTTCGTTTGTTCGTTTGTTCGTTTGTTCGTTTGTTCGATTGTTCGTTTGTTCGTTTGTTCTTTTATTCGTCTGTTCGTTTGTTCGTTTGTTCGTTTGTTCGTTTGTTCGTTGGTTCGTTGGTTCGTTGGGTCGTTGGTTCGTTGGTTCGTTGGTTCGTTGGTTCGTTGGTTCGTTTTATCTTTGTTTCTTTGTTTCTTTGTC
>NW_027487521.1:0-14805 GCF_050908995.1 Andrena cerasifolii | reverse complement strand
TTTGTTCGTTGGTTCTTTGGTTCGTTGGTTCGTTGTTTCGTTGGTTCCTTGTTTCGTTGTTTCGTTGGTTCTTTTGTTTCTTTGTCACTTTGTTCGTTTGTTCGTTGGTTCGTTGGTTCGTTGGTTCGTTGGTTCGTTGGTTCGTTGGTTCGTTGGTTCGTTGGTTCGTTGGTTCGTTGGTTCGTTGGTTCGTTGGTTCGTTGGTTCGTTGGTTCGTTGGTTCGTTGGTTCGTTGGTTCGTTGGTTCGTTGGTTCGTTGGTTCGTTGGTTCGTTGTTTCGTTGGTTCGTTGGTTCGTTGGTTCGTTGGTTCGTTGGTTCGTTGGTTCGTTGGTTCGTTGTTTCGTTGTTTCGTTGTTTCGTTGTTTCGTTGTTTCGTTGTTTCGTTGTTTCGTTGTTTCGATGTTTCGTTGCTTCGATGCTTCGTTGTTTCGTTGTTTCGTTGGTTCTTTTGTTTCTTTGTCACTTTGTTCGTTTGTTCGTTGGTTCGTTGGTTCGTTGTTTCGTTGTTTCGTTGTTTCGTTGTTTCGTTGCTTCGTTGCTTCGTTGTTTCGTTGTTTCGTTGGTTCTTTTGTTTCTTTGTCACTTTGTTCGTTTGTTCGTTGGTTCGTTGGTTCGTTGGTTCGTTGTTCCGTTGTTTCGTTGGTTCGTTGGTTCGTTGGTTCGTTGTTTCGTTGTTTCGTTGTTTCGTTGTTTCGTTGTTTCGTTGTTTCGTTGTTTCGTTGTTTCGTTGTTTCGTTGTTTCGTTGTTTCGTTGTTTCGTTGTTTCGTTGTTTCGTTGTTTCGTTGTTTCGTTGTTTCGTTGTTTCGTTGTTTCGTTGTTTCGTTGTTTCGTTGTTTCGTTGTTTCGTTGTTTCGTTGTTTCGTTGTTTCGTTGTTTCGTTGTTTCGTTGTTTCGTTGTTTCGTTGTTTCGTTGTTTCGTTGGTTCTTTTGTTTCTTTGTCACTTTGTTCGTTTGTTCGTTTGTTCGTTTGTTCGTTTGTTCGTTGGTTCGTTGGTTCGTTGGTTCGTTGGTTCGTTGGATCCTTGTTTCGTTGTTTCGTTGTTTCGTTGTTTCGTTGGTTCGTTGGTTCGTTGGTTCGTTGGTTCGTTGGTTCGTTGGTTCGTTGTTTCGTTGTTTCGTTGTTTCGTTGTTTCGTTGTTTCGTTGTTTCGTTGTTTCGTTGTTTCGTTGTTTCGTTGTTTCGTTGTTTCGTTGTTTCGTTGTTTCGTTGTTTCGTTGTTTCGTTGTTTCGTTGTTTCGTTGTTTCGTTGTTTCGTTGTTTCGTTGTTTCGTTGTTTCGTTGTTTCGTTGTTTCGTTGTTTCGTTGTTTCGTTGGTTCTTTTGTTTCTTTGTCACTTTGTTCGTTTGTTCGTTTGTTCGTTTGTTCGTTTGTTCGTTGGTTCTTTGGTTCGTTGGTTCGTTGGTTCGTTGGATCCTTGTTTCGTTGTTTCGTTGTTTCGTTGTTTCGTTGGTTCGTTGGTTCGTTGGTTCGTTGGTTCGTTGGTTCGTTGGTTCGTTGGTTCGTTGGTTCGTTGTTTCGTTGTTTCGTTGTTTCGTTGTTTCGTTGTTTCGTTGTTTCGTTGTTTCGTTGTTTCGTTGTTTCGTTGTTTCGTTGTTTCGTTGTTTCGTTGTTTCGTTGTTTCGTTGTTTCGTTGTTTCGTTGTTTCGTTGTTTCGTTGTTTCGTTGTTTCGTTGTTTCGTTGTTTCGTTGTTTCGTTGTTTCGTTGTTTCGTTGTTTCGTTGTTTCGTTGTTTCGTTGTTTCGTTGTTTCGTTGTTTCGTTGTTTCGTTGGTTCTTTTGTTTCTTTGTCACTTTGTTCGTTTGTTCGTTTGTTCGTTTGTTCGTTTGTTCGTTTGTTCGTTTGTTCGTTGGTTCTTTGGTTCGTTGTTTCGTTGTTTCCTTGTTTCGTTGTTTCGTTGTTTCGTTGTTTCGTTGTTTCGTTGTTTCGTTGTTTCGTTGGTTCGTTGGTTCGTTGGTTCGTTGGTTCTTTGGTTCGTTGGTTCGTTGGTTCGTTGGTTCGTTGGTTCGTTGGTTCGTTGGTTCGTTGGTTCGTTGTTTCGTTGTTTCGTTGTTTCGCTGTTTCGCTGTTTCGTTGTTTCGTTGTTTCGTTGTTTCGTTGGTTCGTTGGTTCGTTGGTTCGTTGGTTCGTTGGTTCGTTGGTTCGTTGGTTCGTTGGTTCGTTGGTTCGTTGGTTCGTTGGTTCGTTGGTTCGTTGGTTCGTTGGTTCGTTGGTTCGTTGGTTCGTTGGTTCGTTGGTTCGTTGGTTCGTTGGTTCGTTGGTTCGTTGGTTCGTTGGTTCGTTGGTTCGGTGGTTCGTTGGTTCGTTGGGTCGTTGGGTCGTTGGGTCGTTGGTTCGTTGGTTCGTTGGTTCGTTGGTTCGTTGGTTCGTTGGTTCGTTGGTTCGTTGGTTCGTTGGTTCGTTGGTTCGTTGGTTCGTTGGTTCGTTGGTTCGTTGGTTCGTTGGTTCGTTGGTTCGTTGGTTCGTTGGTTCGTTGGTTCGTTGGTTCGTTGGTTCGTTGGTTCGTTGGTTCGTTGGTTCGTTGGTTCGTTGGTTCGTTGGTTCGTTGGTTCGTTGGTTCGTTGGTTCGTTGGTTCGTTGGTTCGTTGGTTCGTTGGTTCGTTGGTTCGTTGGTTCGTTGGTTCGTTGGTTCGTTGGTTCGTTGGTTCGTTGGTTCGTTGGTTCGTTGGTTCGTTGGTTCGTTGGTTCGTTGGTTCGTTGGTTCGTTGGTTCGTTGGTTCGTTGGTTCGTTGGTTCGTTGGTTCGTTGGTTCGTTGGTTCGTTGGTTCGTTGGTTCGTTGGTTCGTTGGTTCGTTGGTTCGTTGGTTCGTTGGTTCGTTGGTTCGTTGGTTCGTTGGTTCGTTGGTTCGTTGGTTCGTTGGTTCGTTGGTTCGTTGGTTCGTTGGTTCGTTGGTTCGTTGGTTCGTTGGTTCGTTGGTTCGTTGGTTCGTTGGTTCGTTGGTTCGTTGGTTCGTTGGTTCGTTGGTTCGTTGTTTCGTTGTTTCGTCGTTTCGTGGTTTCGTTGTTTCGTTGTTTCGTTGTTTCGTTGTTTCGTTGTTTCGTTGTTTCGTTGTTTCGTTGTTTCGTTGTTTCGTTGTTTCGTTGTTTCGTTGTTTCGTTGTTTCGTTGTTTCGTTGTTTCGTTGTTTCGTTGTTTCGTTGTTTCGTTGTTTCGTTGTTTCGTTGTTTCGTTGTTTCGTTGTTTCGTTGTTTCGTTGTTTCGTTGTTTCGTTGTTTCGTTGGTTCTTTTGTTTCTTTGTCACTTTGTTCGTTTGTTCGTTTGTTCGTTTGTTCGTTGGTTCTTTGGTTCGTTGGTTCGTTGTTTCGTTGGTTCCTTGTTTCGTTGTTTCGTTGGTTCTTTTGTTTCTTTGTCACTTTGTTCGTTTGTTCGTTGGTTCGTTGGTTCGTTGGTTCGTTGGTTCGTTGGTTCGTTGGTTCGTTGGTTCGTTGGTTCGTTGGTTCGTTGGTTCGTTGGTTCGTTGGTTCGTTGGTTCGTTGGTTCGTTGGTTCGTTGGTTCGTTGGTTCGTTGGTTCGTTGGTTCGTTGGTTCGTTGGTTCGTTGTTTCGTTGGTTCGTTGGTTCGTTGGTTCGTTGGTTCGTTGGTTCGTTGGTTCGTTGGTTCGTTGTTTCGTTGTTTCGTTGTTTCGTTGTTTCGTTGTTTCGTTGTTTCGTTGTTTCGTTGTTTCGATGTTTCGTTGCTTCGATGCTTCGTTGTTTCGTTGTTTCGTTGGTTCTTTTGTTTCTTTGTCACTTTGTTCGTTTGTTCGTTGGTTCGTTGGTTCGTTGTTTCGTTGTTTCGTTGTTTCGTTGTTTCGTTGCTTCGTTGCTTCGTTGTTTCGTTGTTTCGTTGGTTCTTTTGTTTCTTTGTCACTTTGTTCGTTTGTTCGTTGGTTCGTTGTTTCGTTGTTTCGTTGTTTCGTTGTTTCGTTGTTTCGTTGTTTCGTTGTTTCGTTGTTTCGTTGTTTCGTTGTTTCGTTGTTTCGTTGTTTCGTTGTTTCGTTGTTTCGTTGTTTCGTTGTTTCGTTGTTTCGTTGTTTCGTTGTTTCGTTGTTTCGTTGTTTCGTTGTTTCGTTGTTTCGTTGTTTCGTTGTTTCGTTGTTTCGTTGTTTCGTTGGTTCTTTTGTTTCTTTGTCACTTTGTTCGTTTGTTCGTTTGTTCGTTTGTTCGTTGGTTCTTTGGTTCGTTGGTTCGTTGTTTCGTTGGTTCCTTGTTTCGTTGTTTCGTTGGTTCTTTTGTTTCTTTGTCACTTTGTTCGTTTGTTCGTTGGTTCGTTGGTTCGTTGGTTCGTTGGTTCGTTGGTTCGTTGGTTCGTTGGTTCGTTGGTTCGTTGGTTCGTTGGTTCGTTGGTTCGTTGGTTCGTTGGTTCGTTGGTTCGTTGGTTCGTTGGTTCGTTGGTTCGTTGGTTCGTTGTTTCGTTGGTTCGTTGGTTCGTTGGTTCGTTGGTTCGTTGGTTCGTTGGTTCGTTGGTTCGTTGTTTCGTTGTTTCGTTGTTTCGTTGTTTCGTTGTTTCGTTGTTTCGTTGTTTCGTTGTTTCGATGTTTCGTTGCTTCGATGCTTCGTTGTTTCGTTGTTTCGTTGGTTCTTTTGTTTCTTTGTCACTTTGTTCGTTTGTTCGTTGGTTCGTTGGTTCGTTGTTTCGTTGTTTCGTTGTTTCGTTGTTTCGTTGCTTCGTTGCTTCGTTGTTTCGTTGTTTCGTTGGTTCTTTTGTTTCTTTGTCACTTTGTTCGTTTGTTCGTTGGTTCGTTGGTTCGTTGGTTCGTTGTTCCGTTGTTTCGTTGGTTCGTTGGTTCGTTGGTTCGTTGTTTCGTTGTTTCGTTGTTTCGTTGTTTCGTTGTTTCGTTGTTTCGTTGTTTCGTTGTTTCGTTGTTTCGTTGTTTCGTTGTTTCGTTGTTTCGTTGTTTCGTTGTTTCGTTGTTTCGTTGTTTCGTTGTTTCGTTGTTTCGTTTTTTCGTTGTTTCGTTGTTTCGTTGTTTCGTTGTTTCGTTGTTTCGTTGTTTCGTTGTTTCGTTGTTTCGTTGTTTCGTTGTTTCGTTGTTTCGTTGTTTCGTTGGTTCTTTTGTTTCTTTGTCACTTTGTTCGTTTGTTCGTTTGTTCGTTTGTTCGTTTGTTCGTTGGTTCGTTGGTTTGTTGGTTCGTTGGTTCGTTGGATCCTTGTTTCGTTGTTTCGTTGTTTCGTTGTTTCGTTGGTTCGTTGGTTCGTTGGTTCGTTGGTTCGTTGGTTCGTTGGTTCGTTGTTTCGTTGTTTCGTTGTTTCGTTGTTTCGTTGTTTCGTTGTTTCGTTGTTTCGTTGTTTCGTTGTTTCGTTGTTTCGTTGTTTCGTTGTTTCGTTGTTTCGTTGTTTCGTTGTTTCGTTGTTTCGTTGTTTCGTTGTTTCGTTGTTTCGTTGTTTCGTTGTTTCGTTGTTTCGTTGTTTCGTTGTTTCGTTGTTTCGTTGTTTCGTTGGTTCTTTTGTTTCTTTGTCACTTTGTTCGTTTGTTCGTTTGTTGTTCGTTTGTTCGTTTGTTCGTTGGTTCTTTGGTTCGTTGGTTCGTTGGTTCGTTGGATCCTTGTTTCGTTGTTTCGTTGTTTCGTTGTTTCGTTGGTTCGTTGGTTCGTTGGTTCGTTGGTTCGTTGGTTCGTTGGTTCGTTGTTTCGTTGTTTCGTTGTTTCGTTGTTTCGTTGTTTCGTTGTTTCGTTGTTTCGTTGTTTCGTTGTTTCGTTGTTTCGTTGTTTCGTTGTTTCGTTGTTTCGTTGTTTCGTTGTTTCGTTGTTTCGTTGTTTCGTTGTTTCGTTGTTTCGTTGTTTCGTTGTTTCGTTGTTTCGTTGTTTCGTTTTTTCGTTGTTTCGTTGTTTCGTTGTTTCGTTGTTTCGTTGTTTCGTTGTTTCGTTGGTTCTTTTGTTTCTTTGTCACTTTGTTCGTTTGTTCGTTTGTTCGTTTGTTCGTTTGTTCGTTTGTTCGTTTGTTCGTTGGTTCTTTGGTTCGTTGTTTCGTTGTTTCCTTGTTTCGTTGTTTCGTTGTTTCGTTGTTTCGTTGTTTCGTTGTTTCGTTGGTTCGTTGGTTCGTTGGTTCGTTGGTTCTTTGGTTCGTTGGTTCGTTGGTTCGTTGGTTCGTTGGTTCGTTGGTTCGTTGGTTCGTTGGTTCGTTGTTTCGTTGTTTCGTTGTTTCGCTGTTTCGCTGTTTCGTTGTTTCGTTGTTTCGTTGTTTCGTTGGTTCGTTGGTTCGTTGGTTCGTTGGTTCGTTGGTTCGTTGGTTCGTTGGTTCGTTGGTTCGTTGGTTCGTTGGTTCGTTGGTTCGTTGGTTCGTTGGTTCGTTGGTTCGTTGTTTCGTTGTTTCGTTGTTTCGTTGTTTCGTTGTTTCGTTGTTTCGTTGTTTCGTTGTTTCGTTGTTTCGTTGTTTCGTTGTTTCGTTGTTTCGTTGTTTCGTTGTTTCGTTGTTTCGTTGTTTCGTTGTTTCGTTCTTTCGTTGTTTCGTTGTTTCGTTGTTTCGTTGTTTCGTTGTTTCGTTGTTTCGTTGTTTCGTTGTTTCGTTGTTTCGTTGTTTCGTTGTTTCGTTGTTTCGTTGTTTCGTTGTTTCGTTGGTTCGTTGGTTCGTTGTTTCGTTGTTTCGTTGTTTCGCTGTTTCGTTGTTTCGTTGTTTCGTTGTTTCGTTGTTTCGTTGTTTCGTTGTTTCGTTGTTTCGTTGTTTCGTTGTTTCGTTGTTTCGTTGTTTCGTTGTTTCGTTGTTTCGTTGTTTCGTTGTTTCGTTGTTTCGTTGTTTCGTTGTTTCGTTGCTTCGTTGTTTCGTTGTTTCGTTGTTTCGTTGTTTCGTTGTTTCGTTGTTTCGTTGTTTCGTTGTTTCGTTGTTTCGTTGTTTCGTTGTTTCGTTGTTTCGTTGTTTCGTTGTTTCGTTGTTTCGTTGTTTCGTTGTTTCGTTGTTTCGTTGTTTCGTTGTTTCGTTGGTTCTTTTGTTTCTTTGTCACTTTGTTCGTTTGTTCGTTTGGTCGTTGGTTCGTTGGTTCGTTGGTTCGTTGGTTCGTTGGTTCGTTGGTTCGTTGGTTCGTTGGTTCGTTGGTTCGTTGGTTCGTTGGTTCGTTGGTTCGTTGGTTCGTTGGTTCGTTGGTTCGTTGGTTGGTTGGTTCGTTGGTTCGTTGGTTCGTTGGTTCGTTGGTTCGTTGGTTCGGTGGTTCGTTGGTTCGTTGGTTCGTTGGGTCGTTGGGTCGTTGGGTCGTTGGGTCGTTGGGTCGTTGGGTCGTTGGTTCGTTGGTTCGTTGGTTCGTTGGTTCGTTGGTTCGTTGGTTCGTTGGTTCGTTGGTTCGGTGGTTCGTTGGTTCGTTGGTTCGTTGGTTCGTTGGTTCGTTGGTTCGTTGGTTCGTTGGTTCGTTGGTTCGTTGGTTCGTTGGTTCGTTGGTTCGTTGGTTCGTTGGTTCGTTGGTTCGTTGGTTCGTTGGTTCGTTGGTTCGTTGGTTCGTTGGTTCGTTGGTTCGTTGGTTCGTTGGTTCGTTGGTTCGTTGGTTCGTTGGTTCGTTGGTTCGTTGGTTCGTTGGTTCGTTGGTTCGTTGGTTCGTTGGTTCGTTGGTTCGTTGGTTCGTTGGTTCGTTGGTTCGTTGGTTCGTTGGTTCGTTGGTTCGTTGGTTCGTTGGTTCGTTGGTTCGTTGGTTCGTTGGTTCGTTGGTTCGTTGGTTCGTTGGTTCGTTGGTTCGTTGGTTCGTTGGTTCGTTGGTTCGTTGGTTCGTTGGTTCGTTGGTTCGTTGTTTCGTTGGTTCGTTGGTTCGTTGGTTCGTTGGTTCGTTGGTTCGTTGGTTCGTTGTTTCGTTGTTTCGTTGTTTCGTTGTTTCGTTGTTTCGTTGTTTCGTTGTTTCGTTGTTTCGTTGTTTCGTTGTTTCGTTGTTTCGTTGTTTCGTTGTTTCGTTGTTTCGTTGTTTCGTTGTTTCGTTGTTTCGTTGTTTCGTTGTTTCGTTGTTTCGTTGTTTCGTTGTTTCGTTGTTTCGTTGTTTCGTTTTTTCGTTGTTTCGTTGTTTCGTTGTTTCGTTGTTTCGTTGTTTCGTTGTTTCGTTGTTTCGTTGGTTCTTTTGTTTCTTTGTCACTTTGTTCGTTTGTTCGTTTGTTCGTTTGTTCGTTGGTTCTTTGGTTCGTTGGTTCGTTGTTTCGTTGGTTCCTTGTTTCGTTGTTTCGTTGGTTCTTTTGTTTCTTTGTCACTTTGTTCGTTTGTTCGTTGGTTCGTTGGTTCGTTGGTTCGTTGGTTCGTTGGTTCGTTGGTTCGTTGGTTCGTTGGTTCGTTGGTTCGTTGGTTCGTTGGTTCGTTGGTTCGTTGGTTCGTTGGTTCGTTGGTTCGTTGGTTCGTTGGTTCGTTGGTTCGTTGGTTCGTTGGTTCGTTGGTTCGTTGGTTCGTTGGTTCGTTGTTTCGTTGTTTCGTTGTTTCGTTGTTTCGTTGTTTCGTTGTTTCGTTGTTTCGTTGTTTCGATGTTTCGTTGCTTCGATGCTTCGTTGTTTCGTTGTTTCGTTGGTTCTTTTGTTTCTTTGTCACTTTGTTCGTTTGTTCGTTGGTTCGTTGGTTCGTTGTTTCGTTGTTTCGTTGTTTCGTTGTTTCGTTGCTTCGTTGCTTCGTTGTTTCGTTGTTTCGTTGGTTCTTTTGTTTCTTTGTCACTTTGTTCGTTTGTTCGTTGGTTCGTTGGTTCGTTGGTTCGTTGTTCCGTTGTTTCGTTGGTTCGTTGGTTCGTTGGTTCGTTGTTTCGTTGTTTCGTTGTTTCGTTGTTTCGTTGTTTCGTTGTTTCGTTGTTTCGTTGTTTCGTTGTTTCGTTGTTTCGTTGTTTCGTTGTTTCGTTGTTTCGTTGTTTCGTTGTTTCGTTGTTTCGTTGTTTCGTTTTTTCGTTGTTTTGTTGTTTCGTTGTTTCGTTGTTTCGTTGTTTCGTTGTTTCGTTGTTTCGTTGTTTCGTTGTTTCGTTGTTTCGTTGTTTCGTTGTTTCGTTGTTTCGTTGTTTCGTTGTTTCGTTGTTTCGTTGTTTCGTTGGTTCTTTTGTTTCTTTGTCACTTTGTTCGTTTGTTCGTTTGTTCGTTTGTTCGTTTGTTCGTTGGTTCGTTGGTTCGTTGGTTCGTTGGTTCGTTGGATCCTTGTTTCGTTGTTTCGTTGTTTCGTTGTTTCGTTGGTTCGTTGGTTCGTTGGTTCGTTGGTTCGTTGGTTCGTTGGTTCGTTGTTTCGTTGTTTCGTTGTTTCGTTGTTTCGTTGTTTCGTTGTTTCGTTGTTTCGTTGTTTCGTTGTTTCGTTGTTTCGTTGTTTCGTTGTTTCGTTGTTTCGTTGTTTCGTTGTTTCGTTGTTTCGTTGTTTCGTTGTTTCGTTGTTTCGTTGTTTCGTTGTTTCGTTGTTTCGTTGTTTCGTTGTTTCGTTGTTTCGTTGTTTCGTTGTTTCGTTGTTTCGTTGGTTCTTTTGTTTCTTTGTCACTTTGTTCGTTTGTTCGTTTGTTCGTTTGTTCGTTTGTTCGTTTGTTCGTTTGTTCGTTTGTTCGTTGGTTCGTTTGTTCGTTGGTTCTTTGGTTCGTTGTTTCGTTGTTTCCTTGTTTCGTTGTTTCGTTGTTTCGTTGTTTCGTTGTTTCGTTGTTTCGTTGTTTCGTTGGTTCGTTGGTTCGTTGGTTCGTTGGTTCTTTGGTTCGTTGGTTCGTTGGTTCCTTGGTTCGTTGGTTCGTTGGTTCGTTGGTTCGTTGGTTCGTTGTTTCGTTGTTTCGTTGTTTCGCTGTTTCGTTGTTTCGTTGTTTCGTTGTTTCGTTGTTTCGTTGGTTCGTTGTTTCGTTGGTTCGTTGGTTCGTTGGTTCGTTGGTTCGTTGGTTCGTTGGTTCGTTGGTTCGTTGGTTCGTTGGTTCGTTGGTTCGTTGGTTCGTTGGTTCGTTGGTTCGTTGGTTCGTTGTTTCGTTGTTTCGTTGTTTCGTTGTTTCGTTGTTTCGTTGTTTCGTTGTTTCGTTGTTTCGTTGTTTCGTTGTTTCGTTGTTTCGTTGTTTCGTTGTTTCGTTGTTTCGTTGTTTCGTTGTTTCGTTGTTTCGTTGTTTCGTTGTTTCGTTGTTTCGTTGTTTCGTTGTTTCGTTGTTTCGTTGTTTCGTTGTTTCGTTGTTTCGTTGTTTCGTTGTTTCGTTGGTTCGTTGGTTCGTTGTTTCGTTGTTTCGTTGTTTCGCTGTTTCGTTGTTTCGTTGTTTCGTTGTTTCGTTGTTTCGTTGTTTCGTTGTTTCGTTGTTTCGTTGTTTCGTTGTTTCGTTGTTTCGTTGTTTCGTTGTTTCGTTGTTTCGTTGTTTCGTTGTTTCGTTGTTTCGTTGCTTCGTTGTTTCGTTGTTTCGTTGTTTCGTTGTTTCGTTGTTTCGTTGTTTCGTTGTTTCGTTGTTTCGTTGTTTCGTTGTTTCGTTGTTTCGTTGTTTCGTTGTTTCGTTGTTTCGTTGTTTCGTTGTTTCGTTGGTTCTTTTGTTTCTTTGTCACTTTGTTCGTTTGTTCGTTTGGTCGTTGGTTCGTTGGTTCGTTGGTTCGTTGGTTCGTTGGTTCGTTGGTTCGTTGGTTCGTTGGTTCGTTGGTTCGTTGGTTCGTTGGTTCGTTGGTTCGTTGGTTCGTTGGTTCGTTGGTTCGTTGGTTCGTTGGTTCGTTGGTTCGGTGGTTCGTTGGTTCGTTGGTTCGTTGGGTCGTTGGGTCGTTGGGTCGTTGGGTCGTTGGGTCGTTGGTTCGTTGGTTCGTTGGTTCGTTGGTTCGTTGGTTCGTTGGTTCGTTGGTTCGTTGGTTCGTTGGTTCGTTGGTTCGTTGGTTCGTTGGTTCGTTGGTTCGTTGGTTCGTTGGTTCGTTGGTTCGTTGGTTCGTTGGTTCGTTGGTTCGTTGGTTCGTTGGTTCGTTGGTTCGTTGGTTCGTTGGTTCGTTGGTTCGTTGGTTCGTTGGTTCGTTGGTTCGTTGGTTCGTTGTTTCGTTGGTTCGTTGGTTCGTTGGTTCGTTGGTTCGTTGGTTCGTTGGTTCGTTGGTTCGTTGGTTCGTTGGTTCGTTGGTTCGTTGGTTCGTTGGTTCGTTGGTTCGTTGGTTCGTTGGTTCGTTGGTTCGTTGGTTCGTTGGTTCGTTGGTTCGTTGGTTCGTTGGTTCGTTGGTTCGTTGGTTCGTTGGTTCGTTGGTTCGTTGGTTCGTTGGTTCGTTGGTTCGTTGGTTCGTTGGTTCGTTGGTTCGTTGGTTCGTTGGTTCGTTGGTTCGTTGGTTCGTTGGTTCGTTGGTTCGTTGGTTCGTTGGTTCGTTGGTTCGTTGTTTCGTTGTTTCGTTGTTTCGTTGTTTCGTTGTTTCGTTGTTTCGTTGTTTCGTTGTTTCGTTGTTTCGTTGTTTCGTTGTTTCGTTGTTTCGTTGTTTCGTTGTTTCGTTGTTTCGTTTTTTCGTTGTTTCGTTGTTTCGTTGTTTCGTTGTTTCGTTGTTTCGTTGGTTCTTTTGTTTCTTTGTCACTTTGTTCGTTTGTTCGTTTGTTCGTTTGTTCGTTGGTTCTTTGGTTCGTTGGTTCGTTGTTTCGTTGGTTCCTTGTTTCGTTGTTTCGTTGGTTCTTTTGTTTCTTTGTCACTTTGTTCGTTTGTTCGTTGGTTCGTTGGTTCGTTGGTTCGTTGGTTCGTTGGTTCGTTGGTTCGTTGGTTCGTTGGTTCGTTGGTTCGTTGGTTCGTTGGTTCGTTGGTTCGTTGGTTCGTTGGTTCGTTGGTTCGTTGGTTCGTTGGTTCGTTGGTTCGTTGGTTCGTTGGTTCGTTGGTTCGTTGGTTCGTTGGTTCGTTGGTTCGTTGGTTCGTTGGTTCGTTGGTTCGTTGGTTCGTTGGTTCGTTGTTTCGTTGTTTCGTTGTTTCGTTGTTTCGTTGTTTCGTTGTTTCGTTGTTTCGTTGTTTCGATGTTTCGATGTTTCGTTGCTTCGATGCTTCGTTGTTTCGTTGTTTCGTTGGTTCTTTTGTTTCTTTGTCACTTTGTTCGTTTGTTCGTTGGTTCGTTGGTTCGTTGTTTCGTTGTTTCGTTGTTTCGTTGTTTCGTTGCTTCGTTGCTTCGTTGTTTCGTTGTTTCGTTGGTTCTTTTGTTTCTTTGTCACTTTGTTCGTTTGTTCGTTGGTTCGTTGGTTCGTTGGTTCGTTGTTCCGTTGTTTCGTTGGTTCGTTGGTTCGTTGTTTCGTTGTTTCGTTGTTTCGTTGTTTCGTTGTTTCGTTGTTTCGTTGTTTCGTTGTTTCGTTGTTTCGTTGTTTCGTTGTTTCGTTGTTTCGTTGTTTCGTTTTTTCGTTGTTTCGTTGTTTCGTTGTTTCGTTGTTTCGTTGTTTCGTTGTTTCGTTGTTTCGTTGTTTCGTTGTTTCGTTGTTTCGTTGTTTCGTTGTTTCGTTGTTTCGTTGTTTCGTTGTTTCGTTGTTTCGTTGGTTCTTTTGTTTCTTTGTCACTTTGTTCGTTTGTTCGTTTGTTCGTTTGTTCGTTTGTTCGTTTGTTCGTTGGTTCTTTGGTTCGTTGGTTCGTTGGTTCGTTGGATCCTTGTTTCGTTGTTTCGTTGTTTCGTTGTTTCGTTGGTTCGTTGGTTCGTTGGTTCGTTGGTTCGTTGGTTCGTTGGTTCGTTGTTTCGTTGTTTCGTTGTTTCGTTGTTTCGTTGTTTCGTTGTTTCGTTGTTTCGTTGTTTCGTTGTTTCGTTGTTTCGTTGTTTCGTTGTTTCGTTGTTTCGTTGTTTCGTTGTTTCGTTGTTTCGTTGTTTCGTTGTTTCGTTGTTTCGTTGTTTCGTTGGTTCTTTTGTTTCTTTGTCACTTTGTTCGTTTGTTCGTTTGTTCGTTTGTTCGTTTGTTCGTTGGTTCTTTGGTTCGTTGGTTCGTTGGTTCGTTGGATCCTTGTTTCGTTGTTTCGTTGTTTCGTTGTTTCGTTGGTTCGTTGGTTCGTTGGTTCGTTGGTTCGTTGGTTCGTTGTTTCGTTGTTTCGTTGTTTCGTTGTTTCGTTGTTTCGTTGTTTCGTTGTTTCGTTGTTTCGTTGTTTCGTTGTTTCGTTGTTTCGTTGTTTCGTTGTTTCGTTGTTTCGTTGTTTCGTTGTTTCGTTGTTTCGTTGTTTCGTTGTTTCGTTGTTTCGTTGTTTCGTTGTTTCGTTGTTTCGTTGTTTCGTTGTTTCGTTGTTTCGTTGTTTCGTTTTTTCGTTGTTTCGTTGCTTCGTTGTTTCGTTGTTTCGTTGTTTCGTTGTTTCGTTGTTTCGTTGGTTCTTTTGTTTCTTTGTCACTTTGTTCGTTTGTTCGTTTGTTCGTTTGTTCGTTTGTTCGTTTGTTCGTTGGTTCTTTGGTTCGTTGTTTCGTTGTTTCCTTGTTTCGTTGTTTCGTTGTTTCGTTGTTTCGTTGTTTCGTTGTTTCGTTGGTTCGTTGGTTCGTTGGTTCGTTGGTTCTTTAGTTCGTTGGTTCGTTGGTTCGTTGGTTCGTTGGTTCGTTGGTTCGTTGGTTCGTTGGTTCGTTGTTTCGTTGTTTCGTTGTTTCGCTGTTTCGTTGTTTCGTTGTTTCGTTGTTTCGTTGGTTCGTTGGTTCGTTGGTTCGTTGGTTCGTTGGTTCGTTGGTTCGTTGGTTCGTTGGTTCGTTGGTTCGTTGGTTCGTTGGTTCGTTGGTTCGTTGGTTCGTTGGTTCGTTGGTTCGTTGTTTCGTTGTTTCGTTGTTTCGTTGTTTCGTTGTTTCGTTGTTTCGTTGTTTCGTTGTTTCGTTGTTTCGTTGTTTCGTTGTTTCGTTGTTTCGTTGTTTCGTTGTTTCGTTGTTTCGTTGTTTCGTTGTTTCGTTGTTTCGTTGTTTCGTTGTTTCGTTGTTTCGTTGTTTCGTTGTTTCGTTGTTTCGTTGTTTCGTTGTTTCGTTGTTTCGTTGGTTCGTTGGTTCGTTGGTTCGTTGGTTCGTTGTTTCGTTGTTTCGCTGTTTCGTTGTTTCGTTGTTTCGTTGTTTCGTTGTTTCGTTGTTTCGTTGTTTCGTTGTTTCGTTGTTTCGTTGTTTCGTTGTTTCGTTGTTTCGTTGTTTCGTTGTTTCGTTGTTTCGTTGTTTCGTTGTTTCGTTGGTTCTTTTGTTTCTTTGTCACTTTGTTCGTTTGTTCGATTGTTCGTTTGTTCATTTGTTCTTTTGTTCGTTGGTTCGTTGGTTCGTTTGTTCGTTTGTTCGTTTGTTCGTTTGTTCGTTTGTTCGTTGGTTCTTTGGTTCGTTGTTTCGTTGTTTCCTTGTTTCGTTGTTTCGTTGTTTCGTTGTTTCGTTGTTTCGTTGTTTCGTTGGTTCGTTGGTTCGTTGGTTCGTTGGTTCTTTGGTTCGTTGGTTCGTTGGTTCGTTGGTTCGTTGGTTCGTTGGTTCGTTGGTTCGTTGGTTCGTTGGTTCGTTGGTTCGTTGTTTCGTTGTTTCGTTGTTTCGCTGTTTCGCTGTTTCGTTGTTTCGTTGTTTCGTTGTTTCGTTGGTTCGTTGGTTCGTTGGTTCGTTGGTTCGTTGGTTCGTTGGTTCGTTGGTTCGTTGGTTCGTTGGTTCGTTGGTTCGTTGGTTCGTTGGTTCGTTGGTTCGTTGGTTCGTTGGTTCGTTGTTTCGTTGCTTCGTTGCTTCGTTGTTTCGTTGTTTCGTTGTTTCGTTGTTTCGTTGTTTCGTTGTTTCGTTGTTTCGTTGTTTCGTTGTTTCGTTGTTTCGTTGGTTCGTTGGTTCGTTGTTTCGTTGTTTCGTTGTTTCGCTGTTTCGTTGTTTCGTTGTTTCGTTGTTTCGTTGTTTCGTTGTTTCGTTGTTTCGTTGTTTCGTTGTTTCGTTGTTTCGTTGTTTCGTTGTTTCGTTGTTTCGTTGTTTCGTTGTTTCGTTGTTTCGTTGTTTCGTTGGTTCGTTGGTTCGTTGGTTCGTTGGTTCGTTGGTTCTTTGGTTCGTTGGTTCGTTGGTTCGTTGGTTCGTTGGTTCGTTCGTTCGTT
>NW_027487520.1:0-14806 GCF_050908995.1 Andrena cerasifolii | reverse complement strand
CGAGTAAAACGAGTAAAACTAGTAAAACGAGTATAACGAGTAAACGAGTAAAACGAGTAAAACGAGTAAAACGGGTAAAACTAGTAAAACGAGTAAAACGAGTAAAACGAGTAAAACGAGTAAAACGAGTAAAACGAGTAAAACGAGTAAAACGAGTAAAACGAGTAAAACGAGTAAAACGAGTAAAAAACGAGTAAAACGAGTAAAACGAGTAAAACGAGTAAAACGAGTAAAACGGGTAAAACGAGTAAAACGAGTAAAGCGAGTAAAACGAGTAAAACGGGTAAAACGAGTAAAACGAGTAAAACGGGTAAAACTAGTAAAACGAGTAAAACGAGTAAAACGAGTAAAACGAGTAAAACGAGTAAAACGAGTAAAACGAGTAAAACGAGTAAAACGAGTAAAACGAGTAAAACGAGTAAAACGAGTAAAACGAGTAAAACTAGTAAAACGAGTAAAACGAGTAAAACAAGTAAATCGAGTAAAACGAGTAAAACGAGTAAAACGAGTAATACGAGTAAAACGAGTAAAACTAGTAAAACTAGTAAAACGAGTAAAACGAGAAAAACGAGTAAAACGAGTAAAGCGAGTAAAACGAGTAAATCGGGTAAAACGAGTAAAACGAGTAAAACGAGTAAAACGAGTAAAACGGGTAAAACTAGTAAAACGAGTAAAACGAGTAAAACGAGTAAAACGAGTAAAACGAGTAAAACGAGTAAAACGAGTAAAACGAGTAAAACGAGTAAAACTAGTAAAACGAGTAAAACGAGTAAAACAAGTAAATCGAGTAAAACGAGTAAAACGAGTAAAACGAGTAAAACGAGCAAAACTAGTAAAACGAGTAAAACGAGTAAAACGAGTAAAACGAGTAAAACGAGCAAAACGAGTAAAACGAGTAAAACGAGTAAAACTAGTATATCGAGTATATCGAGTAAAACTAGTAAAACGAGTAAAACGAGTAAAAATAGTAAAACGAGCAAAACTAGTAAAACTAGTAAAACGAGTAAATCGAGTAAAACGAGTAAAACGAGTAAAACTAGTAAAACGAGTATAACGAGTAAAACGAGTAAAACGAGTAAAACGAGTAAAACGAGTAAAACGGGTAAAACTAGTAAAACGAGTAAAACGAGTAAAACGAGTAAAACGAGTAAAACGAGTAAAACGAGTAAAACGAGTAAAACGAGTAAAACGAGTAAAACGTGTAAAACGAGTAAAACGAGTAAAACGTGTAAAACGAGTAAAACGTGTAAAACGAGTAAAACGAGTAAAACGAGCAAAACTAGTAAAACTAGTAAAACGAGTAAATCGAGTAAAACGAGTAAAACGAGTAAAACTAGTAAAACGAGTATAACGAGTATAACGAGTAAAACGAGTAAAACGAGTAAAACGAGTAAAACGGGTAAAACTAGTAAAACGAGTAAAACGAGTAAAACGAGTAAAACGAGTAAAACGAGTAAAACGAGTAAAACGAGTAAAACGAGTAAAACGAGTAAAACGAGTAAAACGAGTAAAACGAGTAAAACGGCTAAAAACGAGTAAAACGAGTAAAACGAGTAAAACGAGTAAAACGAGTAAAACGAGTAAAACGAGTAATACGAGTAAAACGAGTAAAACTAGTAAAACTAGTAAAACGAGTAAAACGAGTAAACCGAGTAAAACGAGTAAAACGAGTTAAACTAGTTAAACGAGTAAAACGAGTAAAACGAGTAAAACGAGTAAAACGAGTAAAACGAGTAAAACGAGTAAAAACGGGTAAAACGAGTAAAACGAGTAAAACGAGTAAAAACGAATTAAACGAGTAAAACGAGTAAAACGAGTTAAACGAGTAAAAACGAGCAAAACTAGTAAAACGAGTAAAACGAGTAAAACGAGCAAAACTAGTAAAACGAGTAAAACGAGTAAAACGAGTAAAACGTGTAAAACGAGTAAAACGAGTAAAACGAGCAAAACTAGTAAAACTAGTAAAACGAGTAAATCGAGTAAACCGAGTAAAACGAGTAAAACTAGTAAAACGAGTATAACGAGTAAAACTAGTAAAACGAGTAAAACGAGTAAAAATAGTAAAAACGAGTAGTAAAACGAGTAAAACGAGTAAAACTAGTAAAACGAGTAAAACGAGTAAAACTAGTAAAACGAGTAAAACGAGTAAAACGAGTAAAACGAGTAAAACGAGTAAAACGAGTAAAACGAGTAAAACGTGTAAAACGAGTAAAACGAGTAAAACGAGCAAAACTAGTAAAACTAGTAAAACGAGTAAATCGAGTAAACCGAGTAAAATGAGTAAAACTAGTAAAACGAGTATAATGAGTAAAACTAGTATAACGAGTAAAACGAGTAAAAATAGTAAAACGAGTAAAACGAGTAAAACGAGTAAAACGAGTAAAACTAGTAAAACGAGTAAAACGAGTAAAACGAGTAAAACGAGTAAAACGAGTAAAACGAATAAAACGAATAAAACGAATAAAACTAGTAAAACGAGTAAAACGAGTAAAACGAGTAAATCGAGTAAAACGTGTAAAACGAGTAAAACGAGTAAAACGAGCAAAACTAGTAAAACTAGTAAAACGAGTAAATCGAGTAAAACGAGTAAAACGAATAAAACGAATAAAACGAATAAAACTAGTAAAACGAGTAAAACGAGTAAAACGAGTAAAACGAGTAAATCGAGTAAAACGTGTAAAACGAGTAAAACGAGTAAAACGAGCAAAACTAGTAAAACTAGTAAAACGAGTAAATCGAGTAAACCGAGTAAAACGAGTAAAACTAGTAAAACGAGTATAACGAGTAAAACTAGTAAAACGAGTAAAACGAGTAAAAATAGTAAAACGAGTAAAACGAGTAAAACGAGTAAAACTAGTAAAACGAGTAAAACGAGTAAAACGAGTAAAACGAGTAAAACGAGTAAAACGAGTAAAACGAGTAAAACGAGTAAAACGAGTAAAACGAGTAAAACTAGCAAAACGAGTAAAACTAGTAAAACGAGTAAAACGAGTAAAACGAGTAAAACGAGTAAAACGAGTAAAACGAGTAAAACGAGTAAAACGAGTAAAACGAGTAAAACGAGTAAAACGAGTAAAACGAGTAAAACGAGTAAAACGAGTAAAACGAGTAAAACGAGTAAAACGAGTAAAACGAGTAAAACGAGTAAAACGAGTAAAACGAGTAAAACGAGTAAAACGAGTAAAACGAGTAAAAGAGTAAAACGAGTAAAACGGGTAAAACGAGTAAAACGAGTAAAACGAGTAAAACGAGTAAAACGAGTAAAACGAGCAAAACTAGTAAACGAGTAAAACGAGTAAAACGAGTAAAACGAGCAAAACTAGTAAAACGAGTAAAACGTGTAAAACGAGTAAAACGTGTAAAACGAGTAAAACGAGTAAAACGAGCAAAACTAGTAAAACTAGTAAAACGAGTAAATCGAGTAAAACGAGTAAAACGAGTAAAACTAGTAAAACGAGTATAACGAGTAAAACGAGTAAAACGAGTAAAACGAGTAAAACGGGTAAAACTAGTAAAACGAGTAAAACGAGTAAAACGAGTAAAACGAGTAAAACGAGTAAAACGAGTAAAACGAGTAAAACGAGTAAAAAACGAGTAAAACGAGTAAAACGAGTAAAACGAGTAAAACGAGTAAAACGGGTAAAACGAGTAAAACGAGTAAAACGAGTAAAACGAGTAAAACGAGTAATACGAGTAAAACGAGTAAAACTAGTAAAACTAGTAAAACGAGTAAAACGAGTAAACCGAGTAAAACGAGTAAAACGAGTTAAACTAGTTAAACGAGTAAAACGAGTATAACGAGTAAAACGAGTAAAACGAGTAAAACGAGTAAAACGAGTAAAACGAGTAAAACGAGTAAAACGGGTATAACGAGTAAAACGAGTAAAACGAGTAAAACGAGTAAAACGAGTTAAACGAGTAAAACGAGTAAAACGAGTAAAACGAGTAAAACGAGCAAAACTAGTAAAACGAGTAAAACGAGTAAAACGAGTAAAACGAGCAAAACTAGTAAAACGAGTAAAACGAGTAAAACGAGTAAAACGAGTAAAACGTGTAAAACGAGTAAAACGAGTAAAACGAGCAAAACTAGTAAAACTAGTAAAACGAGTAAATCGAGTAAACCGAGTAAAACGAGTAAAACTAGTAAAACGAGTATAACGAGTAAAACTAGTAAAACGAGTAAAACGAGTAAAAATAGTAAAACGAGTAAAACGAGTAAAACGAGTAAAACTAGTAAAACGAGTAAAACGAGTAAAACTAGTAAAACGAGTAAAACGAGTAAAACGAGTAAAACGAGTAAAACGAGTAAAACGTGTAAAACGAGTAAAACGAGTAAAAACGAGCAAAACTAGTAAAACTAGTAAAAACGAGTAAATCGAGTAAACCGAGTAAAACGAGTAAAACTAGTAAAACGAGTATAACGAGTAAAACTAGTAAAACGAGTAAAACGAGTAAAAATAGTAAAACGAGTAAAACGAGTAAAACGAGTAAAACTAGTAAAACGAGTAAAACGAGTAAAACGAGTAAAACGAGTAAACGAGTAAAACGAGTAAAACGAGTAAAACGAATAAAACGAATAAAACGAGTAAAACGAGTAAAACGAGTAAAACGAGTAAAACGAGTAAAACGAGTAAAACGAGTAAAACGAGTAAAACGAGTAAAACGAGTAAAACGAGTAAAACGAGTAAAACGAGTAAAACGAGTAAAACGAGTAAAACGAGTAAAACGAGTAAAGCTAGTAAAACGAGTAAAACGAGTAAAACGAGTAAAACGAGTAAAACGAGTAATACGAGTAAAACGAGTAAAACGAGTAAAACGAGTAAACCTAGTAAAACGAGTAAAACGAGTAAAACTAGCAAAACGAGTAAAACCAGTAAAACGAGTAAAACGAGTAAAACGAGTAAAACGAGTAAAACGAGTAAAACGAGTAAAACGAGTAAAACGTGTAAAACGAGTAAAACGAGTAAAACGAGCAAAACTAGTAAAACTAGTAAAACGAGTAAATCGAGTAAACCGAGTAAAACGAGTAAAACTAGTAAAACGAGTATAACGAGTAAAACTAGTAAAACGAGTAAAACGAGTAAAAATAGTAAAACGAGTAAAACGAGTAAAACGAGTAAAACTAGTAAAACGAGTAAAACTAGTAAAACGAGTAAAACGAGTAAAACGAGTAAAACGAGTAAAACGAGTAAAACGTGTAAAACGAGTAAAACGAGTAAAACGAGCAAAACTAGTAAAACTAGTAAAACGAGTAAATCGAGTAAACCGAGTAAAACGAGTAAAACTAGTAAAACGAGTATAACGAGTAAAACTAGTAAAACGAGTAAAACGAGTAAAAATAGTAAAACGAGTAAAACGAGTAAAACGAGTAAAACTAGTAAAACGAGTAAAACGAGTAAAACGAGTAAAACGAGTAAACGAGTAAAACGAGTAAAACGAGTAAAACGAATAAAACGAATAAAACGAGTAAAACGAGTAAAACGAGTAAAACGAGTAAAACGAGTAAAACGAGTAAAACTAGTAAAAACGAGTAAAACGAGTAAAACGAGTAAAACGAGTAAAACGAGCAAAACGAGCAAAACGAGTAAAACGAGTAAAACGAGTAAAACGAGTAAAACGAGTAAAACGAGTAAAACGAGTAAAACGAGTAAAACGAGTAATACGAGTAAAACGAGTAAAACGGGTAAAACTAGTAAAACGAGTAAAACGAGTAAAACGAGTAAAACGAGTAAAGCGAGTAAAACGAGTAAAACGGGTAAAAACGAGTAAAACGAGTAAAACGGGTAAAACTAGTAAAACGAGTAAAAACGAGTAAAACGAGTAAAACGAGTAAAACGAGTAAAACGAGTAAAACGAGTAAAACGAGTAAAACGAGTAAAACGAGCAAAACGAGCAAAACGAGTAAAACGAGTAAAACGAGTAAAACGAGTAAAACGAGTAAAACGAGTAAAACGAGTAAAACGAGTAAAACGAGTAACACGAGTAAAACGAGTAAAACGGGTAAAACTAGTAAAACGAGTAAAACGAGTAAAACGAGTAAAACGAGTAAAGCGAGTAAAACGAGTAAAACGGGTAAAACGAGTAAAACGAGTAAAACGGGTAAAACTAGTAAAACGAGTAAAACGAGTAAAACGAGTAAAACGAGTAAAACGAGTAAAACGAGTAAAACCAGTAAAACGAGTAAAACGAGTAAAACGAGTAAAACGAGTAAAACGAGTAAAACGAGTAAAACGAGTAAAACGTGTAAAACGAGTAAAACGAGTAAAACGAGCAAAACTAGTAAAACTAGTAAAACGAGTAAATCGAGTAAACCGAGTAAAACGAGTAAAACTAGTAAAACGAGTATAACGAGTAAAACTAGTAAAACGAGTAAAACGAGTAAAAATAGTAAAACGAGTAAAACGAGTAAAACGAGTAAAACTAGTAAAACGAGTAAAACTAGTAAAACGAGTAAAACGAGTAAAACGAGTAAAACGAGTAAAACGAGTAAAACGTGTAAAACGAGTAAAACGAGTAAAACGAGCAAAACTAGTAAAACTAGTAAAACGAGTAAATCGAGTAAACCGAGTAAAACGAGTAAAACTAGTAAAACGAGTATAACGAGTAAAACTAGTAAAACGAGTAAAACGAGTAAAAATAGTAAAACGAGTAAAACGAGTAAAACGAGTAAAACTAGTAAAACGAGTAAAACGAGTAAAAACGAGTAAAACGAGTAAACGAGTAAAACGAGTAAAACGAGTAAAACGAATAAAACGAATAAAACGAGTAAAACGAGTAAAACGAGTAAAACGAGTAAAACGAGTAAAACGAGTAAAACTAGTAAAACGAGTAAAACGAGTAAAACGAGTAAAACGAGTAAAACGAGCAAAACGAGCAAAACGAGTAAAACGAGTAAAACGAGTAAAACGAGTAAAACGAGTAAAACGAGTAAAACGAGTAAAACGAGTAAAACGAGTAAAACGAGTAATACGAGTAAAACGAGTAAAACGGGTAAAACTAGTAAAACGAGTAAAACGAGTAAAACGAGTAAAACGAGTAAAGCGAGTAAAACGAGTAAAACGGGTAAAACGAGTAAAACGAGTAAAACGGGTAAAACTAGTAAAACGAGTAAAACGAGTAAAACGAGTAAAACGAGTAAAACGAGTAAAACGAGTAAAACGAGTAAAACGAGTAAAACGAGTAAAACGAGTAAAACGAGTAAAACGAGTAAAACGAGTAAAACGAGTAAAACGGCTAAAACGAGTAAAACGAGTAAAACGAGTAAAACGAGTAAAACGAGTAAAACGAGTAAAACGAGTAAAACGAGTAATACGAGTAAAACGAGTAAAACTAGTAAAACGAGTAAAACGAGTAAAACGAGTATATCGAGTAAAACTAGTAAAACGAGTAAAACGAGTAAAAATAGTAAAACGAGCAAAACTAGTAAAACTAGTAAAACGAGTAAATCGAGTAAAACGAGTAAAACGAGTAAAACTAGTAAAACGAGTATAACGAGGTAAAACGAGTAAAACGAGTAAAACGAGTAAAACGAGTAAAACGGGTAAAACTAGTAAAACGAGTAAAACGAGTAAAACGAGTAAAACGAGTAAAACGAGTAAAACGAGTAAAACGAGTAAAACGAGTAAAACGAGTAAAACGAGTAAAACGAGTAAAACGTGTAAAACGAGTAAAACGTGTAAAACGAGTAAAACGAGTAAAACGAGCAAAACTAGTAAAACTAGTAAAACGAGTAAATCGAGTAAAACGAGTAAAACGAGTAAAACTAGTAAAACGAGTATAACGAGTATAACGAGTAAAACGAGTAAAACGAGTAAAACGAGTAAAACGGGTAAAACTAGTAAAACGAGTAAAACGAGTAAAACGAGTAAAACGAGTAAAACGAGTAAAACGAGTAAACCGAGTAAAACGAGTAAAACGAGTTAAACTAGTTAAACGAGTAAAACGAGTAAAACGAGTAAAACGAGTAAAACGAGTAAAACGAGTAAAACGAGTAAAACGAGTAAAACGAGTAAAACGAGTAAAACGGGTAAAACGAGTAAAACGAGTAAAACGAGTAAAACGAGTAAAACGAGTTAAACGAGTAAAACGAGTAAAACGAGTAAAACGAGTAAAACGAGCAAAACTAGTAAAACTAGTAAAACGAGTAAATCGAGTAAACCGAGTAAAACGAGTAAAACTAGTAAAACGAGTATAACGAGTAAAACTAGTAAAACGAGTAAAACGAGTAAAACGAGTAAAACGAGTAAAACGAGTAAAACTAGTAAAACGAGTAAAACGAGTAAAACGAGTAAAACGAGTAAAACGAGTAAAACGAGTAAAACGAGTAAAACGAATAAAACGAATAAAACGAATAAAACGAGTAAAACGAGTAAAACGAGTTAAACGAGTAAAACGAGTAAATCGAGTAAAACGTGTAAAACGAGTAAAACGAGTAAAACGAGCAAAACTAGTAAAACTAGTAAAACGAGTAAATCGAGTAAACCGAGTAAAACGAGTAAAACTAGTAAAACGAGTATAACGAGTAAAACTAGTAAAACGAGTAAAACGAGTAAAAATAGTAAAACGAGTAAAACGAGTAAAACGAGTAAAACTAGTAAAACGAGTAAAACGAGTAAAACGAGTAAAACGAGTAAAACGAGTAAAACGAGTAAAACGAATAAAACGAGTAAAACGAGTAAAACGAGTAAAACGAGTAAAACGAGTAAAACGAGTAAAACGAGTAAAACGAGTAAAACGAGTAAAACGAGTAAAACTAGCAAAACGAGTAAAACTAGTAAAACGAGTAAAACGAGTAAAACGAGTAAAACGAGTAAAACGAGCAAAACTAGTAAAACGAGTATAACGAGTAAAACGAGTAAAACGAGTAAAACGAGTAAAACGAGTAAAACGAGTAAACCGAGTAAAACGAGTAAACCGAGTAAAACGAGTAAAACGAGTAATACGAGTAAAACGAGTAAAACGAGTAAAACGAGTAAAACGAGTAAACCTAGTAAAACGAGTAAAACGAGTAAAACTAGCAAAACGAGTAAAACTAGTAAAACGAGTAAAACGAGTAAAACGAGTAAAACGAGTAAAACGA
Source organism: Andrena cerasifolii (assembly GCF_050908995.1). Lineage (NCBI taxonomy): Eukaryota > Metazoa > Arthropoda > Insecta > Hymenoptera > Andrenidae > Andrena > Andrena cerasifolii. The sequence goes on along the minus strand of NW_027487520.1, from coordinate 5,727 downwards.
GCAAAACTAGTAAAATGAGTAAAACGAGTAAAACGAGTAAAACGAGTAAAACGAGTAAATCGAGCAAAACGAGTAAAACGAGTAAAACGAGTAAAACGAGTAAAACGAGTAAAACGAGTAAAACTAGCAAAACGAGTAAAACTAGTAAAACGAGTAAAACGAGTAAAACGAGTAAAACGAGTAAAACGAGCAAAACTAGTAAAACGAGTATAACGAGTAAAACGAGTAAAACGAGTAAAACGAGTAAACCGAGTAAAACGAGTAAACCGAGTAAAACGAGTAAAACGAGTAAAACTAGTTAAACGAGTAAAACGAGTAAAACGAGTAAAGCGAGTAAAACGAGTAAAACGAGTAAAACGAGTAAAACGAGTAAAACGAGTAAAACGAGTAAAACGAGTAAAACGAGTAAAACGAGTAAAACGAGTAAAACGAGTAAAACGGGTAAAACGAGTAAAACGAGTAAAACGAGTAAAACGAGTAAAACGAGTAAAACGAGTAAAACGAGTAAAACGAGCAAAACTAGTAAAACGAGTAAAACGAGTAAAACGAGTAAAACGAGTAAAACGAGCAAAACTAGTAAAACGAGTAAAACGTGTAAAACGAGTAAAACGAGTAAAACGAGTAAACCGAGTAAAACGAGTAAAACGAGTAAAACTAGTTAAACGAGTAAAACGAGAAAAACGAGTAAAACGAGTAAAACGAGTAAAACGAGTAAAACGAGTAAAACGAGTAAAACGAGTAAAACGAGTAAAACGAGTAAAACGAGTAAAACGAGTAAAACGAGTAAAACGAGTAAAACGAGTAAAACGAGTAAAACGAGTAAAACGAGTAAAACGAGTAAAACGAGTAAAACGAGTAAAACGAGTAAAACGAGTAAAACGGGTAAAACGAGTAAAACGAGTAAAACGAGTAAAACGAGTAAAACGAGTAAAACGAGTAAAACGGGTAAAACGAGTAAAACGAGTAAAACGAGTAAAACGAGTAAAACGAGTAAAACGAGTAAAACGAGCAAAACTAGTAAAACGAGTAAAACGAGTAAAACGAGTAAAACGAGCAAAACTAGTAAAACGAGTAAAACGTGTAAAACGAGTAAAACGTGTAAAACGAGTAAAACGAGTAAAACGAGCAAAACTAGTAAAACTAGTAAAACGAGTAAATCGAGTAAAACGAGTAAAACGAGTAAAACTAGTAAAACGAGTATAACGAGTAAAACGAGTAAAACGAGTAAAACGAGTAAAACGAGTAAAACGGGTAAAACGAGTAAAACGAGTAAAACGAGTAAAACGAGTAAAACGAGTAATACGAGTAAAACGAGTAAAACTAGTAAAACTAGTAAAACGAGTAAAACGAGTAAACCGAGTAAAACGAGTAAAACGAGTTAAACTAGTTAAACGAGTAAAACGTGTAAAACGAGTAAAACGAGTAAAACGAGCAAAACTAGTAAAACTAGTAAAACGAGTAAATCGAGTAAAACGAGTAAAACGAGTAAAACTAGTAAAACGAGTATAACGAGTAAAACGAGTAAAACGAGTAAAACGAGTAAAACGAGTAAAACGGGTAAAACTAGTAAAACGAGTAAAACGAGTAAAACGAGTAAAACGAGTAAAACGAGTAAAACGAGTAAAACGAGTAAAACGAGTAAAACGAGTAAAACGAGTAAAACGAGTAAAACGAGTAAAACGGGTATAACGAGTAAAACGAGTAAAACGAGTAAAACGAGTTAAACGAGTAAAACGAGTAAAACGAGTAAAACGAGCAAAACTAGTAAAACGAGTAAAACGAGTAAAACGAGTAAAACGAGCAAAACTAGTAAAACGAGTAAAACGAGTAAAACGAGTAAAACGAGTAAAACGAGCAAAACTAGTAAAACTAGTAAAACGAGTAAATCGAGTAAACCGAGTAAAACGAGTAAAACTAGTAAAACGAGTATAACGAGTAAAACTAGTAAAACGAGTAAAACGAGTAAAACGAGTAAAACGAGTAAAACGAGTAAAACGAGTAAAACGGCTAAAACGAGTAAAACTAGTAAAACGAGTAAAACGAGTAAAACGAGTAAACCGAGTAAAACGAGTAAAACGAGTAAAACGAGTAAAACGAGTAAAACGTGTAAAACGAGTAAAACGAGTAAAACGAGCAAAACTAGTAAAACTAGTAAAACGAGTAAATCGAGTAAACCGAGTAAAACGAGTAAAACTAGTAAAACGAGTATAATGAGTAAAACTAGTATAACGAGTAAAACGAGTAAAAATAGTAAAACGAGTAAAACGAGTAAAACGAGTAAAACGAGTAAAACGAGTAAAACGAGTAAAACGAGTAAAACGAGTAAAACGAGTAAAACGAGTAAAACGAATAAAACGAATAAAACGAATAAAACGAGTAAAACGAGTAAAACGAGTAAAACGAGTAAAACGAGTAAAACGAGTAAAACGAGTAAAACGAGTAAAACGAGTAAAACGAGTAAAACGAGTAAAACGAGTAAAACGAGTAAAACGAGTAAAACGAGTAAAACGAGTAAAACGAGTAAAACGGGAAAAACGGGTAAAACGAGTAAAACGAGTAAAACGAGTAAAACGAGTAAAACGAGTAAAACGAGTAAAACGGGTAAAACGAGTAAAACGAGTAAAACGAGTAAAACGAGTAAAACGAGTAAAACGAGTAAAACGAGCAAAACTAGTAAAACGAGTAAAACGAGTAAAACGAGTAAAACGAGCAAAACTAGTAAAACGAGTAAAACGTGTAAAACGAGTAAAACGTGTAAAACGAGTAAAACGAGTAAAACGAGCAAAACTAGTAAAACTAGTAAAACGAGTAAATCGAGTAAAACGAGTAAAACGAGTAAAACTAGTAAAACGAGTATAACGAGTAAAACGAGTAAAACGAGTAAAACGAGTAAAACGAGTAAAACGGGTAAAACGAGTAAAACGAGTAAAACGAGTAAAACGAGTAAAACGAGTAATACGAGTAAAACGAGTAAAACTAGTAAAACTAGTAAAACGAGTAAAACGAGTAAACCGAGTAAAACGAGTAAAACGAGTTAAACTAGTTAAACGAGTAAAACGTGTAAAACGAGTAAAACGAGTAAAACGAGCAAAACTAGTAAAACTAGTAAAACGAGTAAATCGAGTAAAACGAGTAAAACGAGTAAAACTAGTAAAACGAGTATAACGAGTAAAACGAGTAAAACGAGTAAAACGAGTAAAACGAGTAAAACGAGTAAAACGGGTAAAACTAGTAAAACGAGTAAAACGAGTAAAACGAGTAAAACGAGTAAAACGAGTAAAACGAGTAAAACGAGTAAAACGAGTAAAACGAGTAAAACGAGTAAAACGAGTAAAACGAGTAAAACGAGTAAAACGAGTAAAACGGGTATAACGAGTAAAACGAGTAAAACGAGTAAAACGAGTTAAACGAGTAAAACGAGTAAAACGAGTAAAACGAGCAAAACTAGTAAAACGAGTAAAACGAGTAAAACGAGTAAAACGAGCAAAACTAGTAAAACGAGTAAAACGAGTAAAACGAGTAAAACGAGTAAAACGAGCAAAACTAGTAAAACTAGTAAAACGAGTAAATCGAGTAAACCGAGTAAAACGAGTAAAACTAGTAAAACGAGTATAACGAGTAAAACTAGTAAAACGAGTAAAACGAGTAAAAATAGTAAAACGAGTAAAACGAGTAAAACGAGTAAAACTAGTAAAACGAGTAAAACGAGTAAAACTAGTAAACGTAAAACGAGTAAAACGAGTAAAACGAGTAAAACGAGTAAAACGAGTAAAACGAGTAAAACGAGTAAAACGAGTAAACGAGTAAAACGAGTAAAACGAGTAAAACGAGTAAAACGAGTAATACGAATAAAACGAGTAAAACGAGTAAAACGAGTAAAACGAGTAAAACGAGTAAAACGAGTAAAACGAGTAAAACGAGTAAAACGAGTAAAACGAGTAAAACGAGTAAAACGAGTAAAACGAGTAAAACGAGTAAAGCTAGTAAAACGAGTAAAACGAGTAAAACGAGTAAAACGAGTAATACGAGTAAAACGAGTAAAACGAGTAAAACGAGTAAACCTAGTAAAACGAGTAAAACGAGTAAAACTAGCAAAACGAGTAAAACCAGTAAAACGAGTAAAACGAGTAAAACGAGTAAAACGAGTAAAACGAGTAAAACGAGTAAAACGAGCAAAACTAGTAAAACGAGTAAAACGAGTAAAACGTGTAAAACGAGTAAAACGAGTAAAACGAGCAAAACTAGTAAAACTAGTAAAACGAGTAAATCGAGTAAACCGAGTAAAACGAGTAAAACTAGTAAAACGAGTATAACGAGTAAAACTAGTAAAACGAGTAAAACGAGTAAAAATAGTAAAACGAGTAAAACGAGTAAAACGAGTAAAACTAGTAAAACGAGTAAAACGAGTAAAACTAGTAAAACGAGTAAAACGAGTAAAACGAGTAAAACGAGTAAAACGAGTAAAACGAGTAAAACGTGTAAAACGAATAAAACGAGTAAAACGAGTAAAACGAGTAAAACGAGTAAAACGAGTAAATCGAGTAAAACGTGTAAAACGAGTAAAACGAGCAAAACTAGTAAAACTAGTAAAACGAGTAAATCGAGTAAACCGAGTAAAACGAGTAAAACTAGTAAAACGAGTATAACGAGTAAAACTAGTAAAACGAGTAAAACGAGTAAAAATAGTAAAACGAGTAAAACGAGTAAAACGAGTAAAACTAGTAAAACGAGTAAAACGAGTAAAACGAGTAAAACGAGTAAAACGAGTAAAACGAGTAAAACGAATAAAACGAGTAAAACGAGTAAAACGAGTAAAGCTAGTAAAACGAGTAAAACGAGTAAAACGAGTAAAACGAGTAAAACGAGTAAAACGAGTAAAACGAGTAATACGAGTAAAACGAGTAAAACGAGTAAAACGAGTAAACCTAGTAAAACGAGTAAAACGAGTAAAACTAGCAAAACGAGTAAAACTAGTAAAACGAGTAAAACGAGTAAAACGAGTAAAACGAGTAAAACGAGTAAAACGAGCAAAACTAGTAAAACGAGTAAAACGAGTAAAACGAGTAAAACGAGTAAAACGAGTAAATCGAGCAAAACGAGTAAAACGAGTAAAACGAGTAAAACGAGTAAAACTAGCAAAACGAGTAAAACTAGTAAAACGAGTAAAACGAGTAAAACGAGTAAAACGAGTAAAACGAGCAAAACTAGTAAAACGAGTATAACGAGTAAAACGAGTAAAACGAGTAAAACGAGTAAACCGAGTAAAACGAGTAAACCGAGTAAAACGAGTAAAACGAGTAATACGAGTAAAACGAGTAAAACGAGTAAAACGAGTAAACCTAGTAAAACGAGTAAAACGAGTAAAACTAGCTAAACGAGTAAAACTAGTAAAACGAGTAAAACGAGTAAAACGAGTAAAACGTGTAAAACGAGTAAAACGAGCAAAACTAGTAAAACGAGTAAAACGAGTAAAACGAGTAAAACGAGTAAAACGAGTAAAACGAGTAAAACGAGTAAAACGAGTAAAACGAGTAAAACGAGCAAAACTAGTAAAACGAGTAAAACGAGTAAAACGAGTAAAACGAGTAAAACGAGTAAAACGAGTAAAACGAGTAAAACGAGTAAAACGAGTAAAACGGGTAAAACGAGTAAAACGAGTAAAACGAGTAAAACGAGTAAAACGAGTAAAACGAGTAAAACGAGTAAAACGAGTAAAACGAGCAAAAC
>NW_027487518.1:0-14817 GCF_050908995.1 Andrena cerasifolii | reverse complement strand
TTTAATTTTTTTAAAAAAATTTTATGTTATTTTTAAATTTTTTTTATATTAATTTTAAAAAAACTTTTTTTCATTTTTTAAATTTTTTTTCATTTTTTTTAAATTTTTTAAAAAACTTTTTGAAATTTTTTTTTATTTTTTAAAATTTTTATTTGTTTATTTTTTTATTTTTCTTCTAAATTTTTGTATATTTTTTTTATTTAAATTTTTTTGTATTTAAATTTTTTTTATTTTAATTTTTTTAATTTTTTTATAAAAATTTTTGGTATTTTTAAAAAATTTTTATTTTTTTTAATATTTTTTTTAATTTTTTATTTTTTTTATTATTTTTTTTAATATTTTTCAATTTTTTTTATTTTTTTTAAATTTTTTATTTTTTTTTTAATTTTTAATTTTTTTTTAATTTTCATGTATTTTTTTTATTTTTTTTAATTTAAAAATTTTTTTTAATTTTTTTAAATTTAAATTTTTTTTAAATTTTCTTATAATTTTTTTATTTTTTAAAATTTTTGTTTGTTTATTTTTTTTATTTTTCTTCTAAATTTTTGTATATTTTTTTATTTAAATATTTTTTTGTATTTAAAATTTTTTATTTTAATTTTCTTATAATTTTTTTATTTTTTAATAATTTTTTAAATTTTTTTAAAATTTTTTTAAAAAAAATTGTTTTAATTTTTTAACAAAATTTTAAAATTTTTTTTTTATTTTTTATAAAAATTTCTATATTTTTTAACCTTTTCATTTTTTAAATTTTTTTTTAAAATTTAAAAAAAAAATTTTAAATTTTGTTTTAATTTTTTAACAATTTCTTTAAAAAAAAATTATTTATGTTTTTTAAATTTTTTTCTAAATTTTTTTCAATTTTTAAATTTTTTTTTTTAATTTTTAAATTTTTTTTTACTTTTAAAAATTTTTTTCTTAATTTTTAAAAAAAAAATTTTTAATTTCTTTTCTTTTATTATTTTTTCATTTTAAAATTTTTTTTTTAAATTTTTAAAAAATTTTTTTTAATTTTTTTTCTTAAAAAATTGTTTTAATTTTTTTAACAAAATTTAAAAAAAAATTATTTTTTATAAAAAATTTTTTTTTAATAAAAAAAATTTCTATATTTTTTAATCTTTTCATTTTTTAATTTTTTTTTTTAAAATTTAAAAAAAAAAATTTTAAATTTTGTTTTAATTTTTTAACAATTTCTTTTAAAAAAATTTATTTATGTTTTTTTAATTTTTTTCTTAATTTTTTTTTAATTTTTTTAGTTTTTTTTTAATTTTTTTTATTTATTTTTTAATTTTTTAAAATTCTTTTTAAAAAATTTGTTTTAAATTTTTTAACAAATTTTTCTAAAATTTTTTTTATTTTTTATTAATTTTAATTTTTTTTAATTTCTTATATTTTTTTATTTTTTTAAATTTTTTAATATTATTTAAATTTTTTTTAAAAAATTTGTTTCAATTTTTTAACAAAACTTTTTAATTTTTTTTTATTTTTTTAAAACTTTTTTCTATATTTTTTATTTTTTTTATTTTTAATTTTTTTTAAATTTTCTTATAATTTTATTATTTTTTAAAATTTTTTTTAATTTTCTTATAATTTTTTTATTTTTTAAAATTTTTTTAAATTTTTTTAAAATTTTTTTTAAAAAAATTGTTTTAATTTTTTAACAAAATTTTTTAAAATTTTTTTTATTTTTTATAAAAAAAATTTTTATTTTTTTTAAAGAAAATTTTCTATATTTTTTAATTTTTTTCATTTTTTTTAAAATTTTTTTAAAATTTTTATTTTTTTATTTTTTTTTATTTTTCTTTTAAATTTTTGTATTTTTTTTTATTTAATTTTTTTTTGTATTTTAAACTTTTTTATTTTAATTTTTTTAATTTTTTTAAAAAAATTTTATGTTATTTTTAAATTTTTTTTATATTAATTTTAAAAAAACTTTTTTTCATTTTTTAAATTTTTTTTCATTTTTTTTAAATTTTTTAAAAAACTTTTTGAAATTTTTTTTTATTTTTTAAAATTTTTATTTGTTTATTTTTTTATTTTTCTTCTAAATTTTTGTATATTTTTTTTATTTAAATTTTTTTGTATTTAAATTTTTTTTATTTTAATTTTTTTTAATTTTTTTATAAAAATTTTTGGTATTTTTAAAAAATTTTTATTTTTTTTAATATTTTTTTTAATTTTTTATTTTTTTTATTATTTTTTTTAATATTTTTCAATTTTTTTTATTTTTTTTAAATTTTTTATTTTTTTTTTAATTTTTAATTTTTTTTTAATTTTCATGTATTTTTTTTATTTTTTTTAATTTAAAAATTTTTTTTTAATTTTTTTAAATTTAAATTTTTTTTAAATTTTCTTATAATTTTTTTATTTTTTAAAATTTTTGTTTGTTTATTTTTTTTATTTTTCTTCTAAATTTTTGTATATTTTTTTATTTAAATATTTTTTTGTATTTAAAATTTTTTATTTTAATTTTCTTATAATTTTTTTATTTTTTAATAATTTTTTAAATTTTTTTAAAATTTTTTTAAAAAAAAATTGTTTTAATTTTTTAACAAAATTTTAAAATTTTTTTTTTATTTTTTATAAAAATTTCTATATTTTTTAACCTTTTCATTTTTTAAATTTTTTTTTAAAATTAAAAAAAAAATTTTTTAAATTTTGTTTTAATTTTTAACAATTTCTTTAAAAAAAAATTATTTATGTTTTTTAAATTTTTTTCTAAATTTTTTTCAATTTTTAAATTTTTTTTTTTAATTTTTAAATTTTTTTTTACTTTTAAAAATTTTTTTCTTAATTTTTAAAAAAAAAATTTTTAATTTCTTTTCTTTTATTATTTTTTCATTTTAAAATTTTTTTTTTAAATTTTTAAAAAATTTTTTTTAATTTTTTTAAATTTTTAAATTTTTTTTTAATTTTCTTATAATTTTTTTTTAAATTTTAAAATTTTTTTTTTTAATTTTTTAAATTTTTTTTTTTAAATTTGTTTCAATTTTTTAACAAAACTTTTTAATTTTTTTTTATTTTTTTAAAACTTTTTTCTATATTTTTTAATTTTTTTATTTTTAAATTTTTTTTTTAATTTTCTTATAATTTTTTTATTTTTTAAAATTTTTTTTAATTTTCTTATAATTTTTTTATTTTTTAAAATTTTTTTAAATTTTTTTAAAATATTTTTAAAAAAAATTGTTTTAATTTTTGAACAAAATTTTTTAAAATTTTTTTTTATTTTTTATAAAAAATTTTTTAATTTTTTTCATTTTTTTTAAAATTTTTTTAAAATTTTTATTTGTTTATTTTTTTTTATTTTTCTTTTAAATTTTTGTATTTTTTTTATTTAATTTTTTTTTCGTATTTTAAACTTTTTTATTTTAATTTTTTTAATTTTTTTAAAAAAATTTTATGTAATTTTTAAAATTTTTTTATATTAATTTTTAAAAAACTTTTTTTCATTTTTTAAATTTTTTTTCATTTTTTTTAAATTTTTTAAAAAACTTTTTGAAATTTTTTTTTATTTTTTAAAACTTTTATTTGTTTATTTTTTTATTTTTCTTCTAAATTTTTGTATATTTTTTTTATTTAAATTTTTTTGTATTTAAATTTTTTTTATTTTAATTTTTTTTAATTTTTTATAAAAATTTTTGGTATTTTTAAAAAATTTTTATTTTTTTTAATATTTTTTTAAATTTTTTATTTTTTTTTAATTTTTAATTTTTTTTTAATTTTCATGTATTTTTTTTATTTTTTTTTTAATTTTAAAATTTTTTTTAAATTTTTTTAAATTTAATTTTTTTTTAAATTTTCTTATAATTTTTTTATTTTTTAAAATTTTTGTTTGTTTATTTTTTTATTTTTCTTCTAAATTTTTGTATATTTTTTTATTTAAATATTTTTTTGTATTGAAAATTTTTTATTTTAATTTTCTTATAATTTTTTATTTTTTAATAATTTTTTAAATTTTTTTAAAATTTTTTTAAAAAAAATTGTTTTAATTTTTTAACAAAATTTAAAAATTTTTTTTTTTATTTTTTATAAAAAAATTTTTTATTTTTTTTTAAAAGAAAATTTTCTATATTTTTTAATCTTTTCATTTTTTAAACATTTTTTTTTTAAATTAAAAAAAAAATTTAAATTTTGTTTTAATTTTTTAACAATTTCTTTTAAAAAAATTTTATTTTATGATTTTTGAATTTTTTTCTTAATTTTTTTAAAATTTTTTTAGTTTTTTTTAAATTTTTTCTTATTTTTTTTTAATTTTAATTTTTTTAATTTTCTTATAATTTTTTCTATTTTTTATAAATTTTTTAAACTTTTTTAAAAAATTTTTAAAATTTTTTTTTAAAAAATTTGTTTTAATTTTTTAACAAATTTTTTTTAATTTTTTTTTTTAATTTAATTTTTTTTTTAATTTTCTTATAATTTTTTTATTTTTTAAAATTTTTATTTGTTTATTTTTTTTATTTTTCTTCTAAATTTTTGTATATTTTTTTTATTTTAATTTTCTTATAATTTTTTTATTTTTTAAAAAATTTTTAAAATTTTTTTTAATTTTTTTCTTAAAAAATTGTTTTAATTTTTTAACAAAATTTAAAAAAAAATTATTTTTTATAAAAAATTTTTTTTTAATAAAAAAAATTTCTATATTTTTTAATCTTTTCATTTTTTAATTTTTTTTTTTAAAATTTAAAAAAAAAAATTTTAAATTTTGTTTTAATTTTTTAACAATTTCTTTTAAAAAAATTTATTTATGTTTTTTTAATTTTTTTCTTAATTTTTTTTAATTTTTTTAGTTTTTTTTTTAATTTTTTTTATTTATTTTTTTAATTTTTTAAAATTCTTTTTAAAAAATTTGTTTTAATTTTTTAACAAATTTTTCTAAAATTTTTTTTATTTTTTATTAATTTTAATTTTTTTTTTAATTTTCTTATATTTTTTTTATTTTTTTTAAATTTTTTAATATTATTTAAATTTTTTTTTAAAAAATTTGTTTCAATTTTTTAACAAAACTTTTTAATTTTTTTTTATTTTTTTAAAACTTTTTTCTATATTTTTTATTTTTTTTATTTTTAATTTTTTTTAAATTTTCTTATAATTTTATTATTTTTTAAAATTTTTTTTAATTTTCTTATAATTTTTTTATTTTTTAAAATTTTTTTAAATTTTTTTAAAATTTTTTTTAAAAAAATTGTTTTAATTTTTTAACAAAATTTTTTAAAATTTTTTTTTATTTTTTATAAAAAATTTTTTTATTTTTTTTAAAGAAAATTTTCTATATTTTTTAATTTTTTTCATTTTTTTTAAAATTTTTTTAAAATTTTTATTTTTTTATTTTTTTTTATTTTTCTTTTAAATTTTTGTATTTTTTTTTATTTATTTTTTTTTTGTATTTTAAACTTTTTTATTTTAATTTTTTTAATTTTTTTAAAAAAATTTTATGTTATTTTTAAATTTTTTTTATATTAATTTTAAAAAAACTTTTTTTCATTTTTTAAATTTTTTTTCATTTTTTTTAAATTTTTTAAAAAACTTTTTGAAATTTTTTTTTATTTTTTAAAATTTTTATTTGTTTATTTTTTTATTTTTCTTCTAAATTTTTGTATATTTTTTTTATTTAAATTTTTTTGTATTTAAATTTTTTTTATTTTAATTTTTTTTAATTTTTTTATAAAAATTTTTGGTATTTTTAAAAAATTTTTATTTTTTTTAATATTTTTTTTAATTTTTTATTTTTTTTATTATTTTTTTTAATATTTTTAAAATTTTTTTATTTTTTTTAAATTTTTTATTTTTTTTTTAATTTTTAATTTTTTTTTAATTTTCATGTATTTTTTTTATTTTTTTTAATTTAAAAATTTTTTTTTAATTTTTTTAAATTTAAATTTTTTTTAAATTTTCTTATAATTTTTTTATTTTTTAAAATTTTTGTTTGTTTATTTTTTTTATTTTTCTTCTAAATTTTTGTATATTTTTTTATTTAAATATTTTTTTGTATGTAAAATTTTTTATTTTAATTTTCTTATAATTTTTTTATTTTTTAATAATTTTTTAAATTTTTTTAAAATTTTTTTAAAAAAAATTGTTTTAATTTTTTAACAAAATTTTAAAATTTTTTTTTTATTTTTTATAAAAATTTCTATATTTTTTAACCTTTTCATTTTTTAAATTTTTTTTTAAAATTTAAAAAAAAAATTTTTTAATTTTGTTTTAATTTTTTAACAATTTCTTTAAAAAAAAATTATTTATGTTTTTTAAATTTTTTTCTAAATTTTTTTCAATTTTTAAATTTTTTTTTTTAATTTTTAAATTTTTTTTTACTTTTAAAAATTTTTTTCTTAATTTTTAAAAAAAAAATTTTTAATTTCTTTTCTTTTATTATTTTTTCATTTTAAAATTTTTTTTTTAAATTTTTAAAAAATTTTTTTTAATTTTTTTAAATTTTTAAATTTTTTTTTAATTTTCTTATAATTTTTTTTTAAATTTTAAAATTTTTTTTTTAATTTTTTAAATTTTTTTTTTTAAATTTGTTTCAATTTTTTAACAAAACTTTTTAATTTTTTTTATTTTTTTAAAACTTTTTTCTATATTTTTTAATTTTTTTATTTTTAAATTTTTTTTTTTAATTTTCTTATAATTTTTTTATTTTTTAAAATTTTTTTTAATTTTCTTATAATTTTTTTATTTTTTAAAATTTTTTTAAATTTTTTTAAAATATTTTTAAAAAAAATTGTTTTAATTTTTGAACAAAATTTTTTAAAATTTTTTTTTATTTTTTATAAAAAATTTTTTAATTTTTTTCATTTTTTTTAAAATTTTTTTAAAATTTTTATTTGTTTATTTTTTTTTATTTTTCTTTTAAATTTTTGTATTTTTTTTATTTAATTTTTTTTTCGTATTTTAAACTTTTTTATTTTAATTTTTTTAATTTTTTTAAAAAAATTTTATGTAATTTTTAAAATTTTTTTATATTAATTTTTAAAAAACTTTTTTTCATTTTTTAAATTTTTTTTCATTTTTTTTAAAGTTTTTAAAAAACTTTTTGAAATTTTTTTTTATTTTTTAAAACTTTTATTTGTTTATTTTTTTATTTTTCTTCTAAATTTTTGTATATTTTTTTTATTTAAATTTTTTTGTATTTAAATTTTTTTTATTTTAATTTTTTTTAATTTTTTTATAAAAATTTTTGGTATTTTTAAAAAATTTTTATTTTTTTTAATATTTTTTTAAATTTTTTATTTTTTTTTTAATTTTTAATTTTTTTTTAATTTTCATGTATTTTTTTATTTTTTTTTTAATTTTAAAATTTTTTTTAAATTTTTTTAAATTTAATTTTTTTTTAAATTTTCTTATAATTCTTTTATTTTTTAAAATTTTTGTTTGTTTATTTTTTTATTTTTCTTCTAAATTTTTGTATATTTTTTTATTTAAATATTTTTTTGTATTTAAAATTTTTTTTTTTAATTTTTTTTATTTATTTTTTTAATTTTTTAAAATTCTTTTTAAAAAATTTGTTTTAATTTTTTAACAAATTTTTCTAAAATTTTTTTTATTTTTTATTAATTTTAATTTTTTTTTTAATTTTCTTATATTTTTTTTATTTTTTTTAAATTTTTTAATATTATTTAAATTTTTTTTTAAAAAATTTGTTTCAATTTTTTAACAAAACTTTTTAATTTTTTTTTATTTTTTTAAAACTTTTTTCTATATTTTTTATTTTTTTTATTTTTAATTTTTTTTAAATTTTCTTATAATTTTATTATTTTTTAAAATTTTTTTTAATTTTCTTATAATTTTTTTATTTTTTAAAATTTTTTTAAATTTTTTTAAAATTTTTTTTAAAAAAATTGTTTTAATTTTTTAACAAAATTTTTTAAAATTTTTTTTTATTTTTTATAAAAAATTTTTTTATTTTTTTTAAAGAAAATTTTCTATATTTTTTAATTTTTTTCATTTTTTTTTAAATTTTTTTAAAATTTTTATTTTTTTATTTTTTTTTATTTTTCTTTTAAATTTTTGTATTTTTTTTTATTTAATTTTTTTTTGTATTTTAAACTTTTTTATTTTAATTTTTTTAATTTTTTTAAAAAAATTTTATGTTATTTTTAAATTTTTTTTATATTAATTTTAAAAAAACTTTTTTTCATTTTTTAAATTTTTTTTCATTTTTTTTAAATTTTTTAAAAAACTTTTTGAAATTTTTTTTTATTTTTTAAAATTTTTATTTGTTTATTTTTTTATTTTTCTTCTAAATTTTTGTATATTTTTTTTATTTAAATTTTTTTGTATTTAAATTTTTTTTATTTTAATTTTTTTTAATTTTTTTATAAAAATTTTTGGTATTTTTAAAAAATTTTTATTTTTTTTAATATTTTTTTTAATTTTTTATTTTTTTTATTATTTTTTTTAATATTTTTAAAATTTTTTTATTTTTTTTAAATTTTTTATTTTTTTTTTAATTTTTAATTTTTTTTTAATTTTCATGTATTTTTTTTATTTTTTTTAATTTAAAAATTTTTTTTTAATTTTTTTAAATTTAAATTTTTTTAAATTTTCTTATAATTTTTTTATTTTTTAAAATTTTTGTTTGTTTATTTTTTTTATTTTTCTTCTAAATTTTTGTATATTTTTTTATTTAAATATTTTTTTGTATGTAAAATTTTTTATTTTAATTTTCTTATAATTTTTTTATTTTTTAATAATTTTTTAAATTTTTTTAAAATTTTTTTAAAAAAAATTGTTTTAATTTTTTAACAAAATTTTAAAATTTTTTTTTTATTTTTTATAAAAATTTCTATATTTTTTAACCTTTTCATTTTTTAAATTTTTTTTTAAAATTTAAAAAAAAAATTTTTAAATTTTGTTTTAATTTTTTAACAATTTCTTTAAAAAAAAATTATTTATGTTTTTTAAATTTTTTTCTAAATTTTTTTCAATTTTTAAATTTTTTTTTTTAATTTTTAAATTTTTTTTTACTTTTAAAAATTTTTTTCTTAATTTTTAAAAAAAAAATTTTTAATTTCTTTTCTTTTATTATTTTTTCATTTTAAAATTTTTTTTTTAAATTTTTAAAAAATTTTTTTTAATTTTTTTAAATTTTTAAATTTTTTTTTAATTTTCTTATAATTTTTTTTTAAATTTTAAAATTTTTTTTTTTAATTTTTTAAATTTTTTTTTTTAAATTTGTTTTAATTTTTTAACAAATTTTTTTTTAATTTTTTTTAATTTTTTTTAAATTTTTTTCTATATTTTTTAATTTTTTTCATTTTTTAAAATTTTTTTTCATTTTTTTTAAATTTTTTAAAACACTTTTTTTCATTTTTAAAATTTTTTTTTCATTTTTTTAAAATTTTTTAAAAATCTTTTTAAAATTTTTTTTATTTTTTAAAATTTTTATTTGTTTATGTTTTTTATTTTTCTTCTAAATTTTTGTATATTTTTTTTATTTAAATTTTTTTTTGTATTTTAAAATTTTTTATTTTAATTTCTTTATATATTTTTTTTAAATTTAAAAAAAAAATTAATTTTTTTTTAATTTTTCTCCATTTTAATTTTTAATTTTTTTTAATTTTCTTAACTTTTTTTTTTAAATTTAAATTTTTTTATTTTTTTTTAAATTATAATTTTTTTATTTCAAAAAAGGTTTTTTTAATTTTTATTTTTCTTTTATTTTAATTTCTTTAAATTTTTTCAAAATTTAAAAAAAATTTTAATTTTCTTATATTTTTTTTATTTTTTTTAAATATCTTAAAAATTTTTTTTTAATTTCTTACAATTTTTTTTTAATTTTTAAAATTTTGTTTTAAAATTTAAAAAAAAAATTTAAATTTTGTTTTAATTTTTTAACAATTTCTTTTAAAAAAATTTGATTTGTGTTTTTTTAATTTTTTTCTATATTTTTTAATTTTTTTTATTTTTTTAATTCTTTTTTCATTTTTTTTAAATTTTTTAAAAAACTTTTTAAATTTTTTTTTATTTTTTTAAAATTATAATTTTTTTATTTCAAAAAATGTTTTTGTAATTTTTATTTTTCTTTTATTTTAATTTTTTTAAATTTTTTCAAATTTTTAACATTTTTTTTAATTTTCTTATAATTTTTTTTCTAAATATTTTTTTTAATTTTCTTATAATTTTTTTTCTAAATATTTTTTTTAATTTTCTTATAATTTTTTTATTTTTTTTAAATTTTTTAATATTATTTAAATTTTTTTTTTAAAAATTTGTTTCAATTTTTTAACAAAACTTTTTAATTTTTTTCATTTTTTTAAAACTTTTTTCTATATTTTTTAATTTTTTTTATTTTTAATTTTTTTTTAATTTTCTTATAATTTTTTTATTTTTTAAAATTTTTATTTGTTTATTTTTTTTATTTTTCTTCTAAATTTTTGTATATTTTTTTTATTTAAATATTTTTTATTTTAATTTTCTTATAATTTTTTTATTTTTTAAAAAATTTTTAAAATTTTTTTTAATTTTTTTCTTAAAAAATTGTTTTAATTTTTTAACAAAATTAAAAAAAAAATTATTTTTTATAAAAAATTTTTTTTTAATAAAAAAAATTTCTATATTTTTTAATCTTTTCATTTTTTAATTTTTTTTTTAAAATTTAAAAAAAAAATTTTTAAATTTTGTTTTAATTTTTTAACAATTTCTTTTAAAAAAAATTTATTTATGTTTTTTAAATTTTTTTCTTAATTTTTTTTAATTTTTTTAGTTTTTTTTTTAATTTTTTTTATTTATTTTTTTAATTTTTTTAAAATTCTTTTTAAAAAATTTGTTTTAATTTTTTAACAAATTTTTCTACATTTTTTTTTATTTTTTATTAATTTTAATTTTTTTTTAATTTTCTTATAATTTTTTTTTTTTTAATTTTTTAATATTATTTAAATTTTTTTTTTAAAAATTTGTTTCAATTTTTTAACAAAACTTTTTAATTTTTTTTTATTTTTTTAATACTTTTTTCTATATTTTTTAATTTTTTTTATTTTTAATTTTTTTTTAATTTTCTTATAATTTTTTTATTTTTTAAATTTTTTTTTAATTTTCTTATAATTTTTTTATTTTTTAAAATTTTTTACAATTTTTTTTAAATTTTTTTAAAAAAATTGTTTTAATTTTTTAACAAAATTTTTTAAAATTTTTTTTTATTTTTTATAAAATTTTTTTTTATTTTTTTTAAAGAAAATTTTCTATATTTTTTCATTTTTTCATTTTTTTTAAATTTTTTTAAAATTTTTATTTGTTTATTTTTTTTTATTTTTCTTTTAAATTTTTGTATTTTTTTTTATTTAATTTTTTTTTGTATTTTAAACTTTTTTATTTTAATTTTTTTAATTTTTTCAAAAAAATTTTATGTTATTTTTAAATTTTTTTTTATTAATGTTTAAAAAACTTTTTTTCATTTTTTAAATTTTTTTTCATTTTTTTTTAAATTTTTTAGAAAACTTTTTGAAATTTTTTTTTATTTTTTAAAAGTTTTATTTGTTTATTTTTTTATTTTTCTTCTAAATTTTTGTATATTTTTTTTATTTAAATTTTTTTGTATTTAAATTTTTTTTATTTTAATTTTTTTTAATTTTTTTATAAAAATTTTTGGTATTTTTAAAAAATTTTTATTTTTTTTAATATTTTTTTAAATTTTTTATTTTTTTTATTAATTTTTTTAATATTTTTAAAATTTTTTTATTTTTTTTAAATTTTTTATTTTTTTTTTAATTTTTAATTTTTTTTAATTTTCATGTATTTTTTTATTTTTTTTTTAATTTTAAAATTTTTTTTAAATTTTTTTTTAAATTTTCTTATAATTTTTTTATTTTTTAAAATTTTTGTTTGTTTATTTTTTTATTTTTCTTCTAAATTTTTGTATATTTTTTTATTTAAATATTTTTTTGTATTTAAAATTTTTTATTTTAATTTTCTTATAATTTTTTTATTTTTTAATAATTTTTTAAATTTTTTTAAAATTTTTTTAAAAAAAATTGTTTTAATTTTTTAACAAAATTTTAAAATTTTTTTTTTTATTTTTTATAAAAAAATTTTTTATTTTTTTTTAAAAGAAAATTTTCTATATTTTTTAATCTTTTCATTTTTTAACATTTTTTTTTAAAATTAAAAAAAAATTTTAATTTTGTTTTAATTTTTTAACAATTTCTTTTAAAAAAATTTTATTTATGATTTTTGAATTTTTTTCTTAATTTTTTTTTAATTTTTTTAGTTTTTTTTAAATTTTTTTCTTATTTTTTTTTAATTTTAATTTTTTTAATTTTCTTATAATTTTTTCTATTTTTTATAAATTTGTTAAACTTTTTTAAAAAATTTTTAAAATTTTTTTTTAAAAAATTTGTTTTAATTTTTTAACAAATTTTTTTTAATTTTTTTTTTTAATTTAATTTTTTTTTAATTTTCTTATAATTTTTTTATTTTTTAAAATTTTTATTTGTTTATTTTTTTTATTTTTCTTCTAAATTTTTGTATATTTTTTTTATTTTAATTTTCTTATAATTTTTTTATTTTTTAAAAAATTTTTAAAATTTTTTTTAATTTTTTTCTTAAAAAATTGTTTTAATTTTTTAACAAAATTTAAAAAAAAATTATTTTTTATAAAAAATTTTTTTTTAATAAAAAAAATTTCTATATTTTTTAATCTTTTCATTTTTTAATTTTTTTTTTTAAAATTTAAAAAAAAATTTAAATTTTGTTTTAATTTTTTAACAATTTCTTTTAAAAAAATTTATTTATGTTTTTTAAATTTTTTTCTTAATTTTTTTTTAATTTTTTTAGTTTTTTTTTTTAATTTTTTTTATTTATTTTTTTAATTTTTTAAAATTCTTTTTAAAAAATTTGTTTTAATTTTTTAACAAATTTTTCTAAAATTTTTTTTATTTTTTATTAATTTTAATTTTTTTTTTAATTTTCTTATATTTTTTTTATTTTTTTTAAATTTTTTAATATTATTTAAATTTTTTTTTAAAAAATTTGTTTCAATTTTTTAACAAAACTTTTTAATTTTTTTTTATTTTTTTAAAACTTTTTTCTATATTTTTTATTTTTTTTATTTTTAATTTTTTTTTAATTTTCTTATAATTTTTTTATTTTTTAAATTTTTTTTTAATTTTCTTATAATTTTTTTATTTTTTAAAATTTTTTTAAATTTTTTAACAAAATTTTTTAAAATTTTTTTTTATTTTTTATAAAAAATTTTTTTATTTTTTTTAAAGAAAATTTTCTATATTTTTTAATTTTTTTCACTTTTTTAAAAATTTTTTTAAAATTTTTATTTGTTTATTTTTTTTATTTTTCTTTTAAATTTTTGTATTTTTTTTTATTTAATTTTTTTTTGTATTTTAAACTTTTTTATTTTAATTTTTTTAATTTTTTTAAAAAAATTTTATGTTATTTTTAAATTTTTTTTATATTAATTTTAAAAAAACTTTTTTTCATTTTTTAAATTTTTTTTCATTTTTTTTAAATTTTTTAAAAAACTTTTTGAAATTTTTTTTTATTTTTTAAAATTTTTATTTGTTTATTTTTTTATTTTTCTTCTAAACTTTTGCATATTTTTTTTATTTAAATTTTTTTGTATTTAAATTTTTTTTATTTTAATTTTTTTTAATTTTTTTATAAAAATTTTTGGTATTTTTAAAAAATTTTTATTTTTTTTAATATTTTTTTAAATTTTTTATTTTTTTTATTAATTTTTTTAATATTTTTAAAATTTTTTTATTTTTTTTAAATTTTTTATTTTTTTTTTAATTTTTATTTTTTTTTAATTTTTATTTTTTTTTAATTTTTATTTTTTTTTTAATTTTCATGTATTTTTTTTATTTTTTTTAATTTTAAAATTTTTTTTTTAATTTTTTTAAATTTAAATTTTTTTTAAATTTTCTTATAATTTTTTTATTTTTTAAAATTTTTGTTTGTTTATTTTTTCTATTTTTCTTCTAAATTTTTGTATATTTTTTTATTTAAATATTTTTTTGTATTTAAAATTTTTTATTTTAATTTTCTTATAATTTTTTTATTTTTAATATTTTTTTAAATTTTTTTAAAATTTTTTTAAAAAAAATTGTTTTAATTTTTTAACAAAATTTTAAAATTTTTTTTTATTTTTTATAAAAATTTCTATATTTTTAACCTTTTCATTTTTTAAATTTTTTTTTAAAATTTAAAAAAAAAAATTTTAAATTTTGTTTTAATTTTTTAACAATTTCTTTAAAAAAAAATTATTTATGTTTTTTAAATTTTTTTCTAAATTTTTTTCAATTTTTAAATTTTTTTTTTTAATTTTTAAATTTTTTTTTACTTTTAAAAATTTTTTTCTTAATTTTTAAAAAAAAAATTTTTAATTTCTTTTCTTTTATTATTTTTTCATTTTAAATTTTTTTTTTTAAATTTTTAAAAAATTTTTTTTAATTTTTTTAAATTTTTAAATTTTTTTTAATTTTCTTATAATTTTTTTTTAAATTTTTAAAATTTTTTTTTAATTTTTTAAATTTTTTTTTTAAAAATTTGTTTTAATTTTTTAACAAATTTTTTTTTATTTTTTTTAAATTTTTTTTTAATTTTTTTCTATATTTTTTAATTTTTTTCATTTTTTAAAATTTTTTTTCATTTTTTTTAAATTTTTTAAAACACTTTTTTTCATTTTTAAAATTTTTTTTTCATTTTTTTAAAATTTTTTAAAAATCTTTTTAAAATTTTTTTTATTTTTTAAAATTTTTATTTGTTTATGTTTTTTATTTTTCTTCTAAATTTTTGTATATTTTTTTTATTTAAATTTTTTTTTGTATTTTAAAATTTTTTATTTTAATTTCTTTTATATATTTA